>NW_026900607.1:0-17114 GCF_033783945.1 Neopsephotus bourkii
GAGCGTCCAGGCTGGGCTATGCCATAGAGACACCGCTAGGGGGAGCTGCGGGGCAGGCGCCATAGGGACCCATTGTGTGCTTCCACCCCCTCCCTCCCAGTGCATCCCATTGCCCCCCAGTGTCCCCCATTGCCACTTTATCGCCCCCTCTTGCCCCATAACTGCCGCCATTGCCCCTTATTGCCCCCTCTTGCCCCATAACTGCCCCCTATTGATCCATAACTGCCCCCATTGCCCCATAACTGCCCCCCATTGCCCCCCATTGCCCCATCTCTGTTCCCAGGAGCCGTCTGTGATTTCTGCAGCCAGCGCCAGGCTGAGCTCTACCAGAAGGAGGTGATGGGGGGGCAGTGGGGTCTATGGGGGTCTATAGGGGTCTATGGGGGGTCTATGGGGGTCTATTGGGAGTCTGTGGGGGTCTATAGGGGGGTCTATGGGGAGTCTGTGGGGGTCTATAGGGGGGTCTATGGGGGCTATGGGGTCTATAGGGGCTATGGGGTCTATAGGGGCTATGGGGTCTATGGGGGCTATGGGGGTCTATGGGGGAGTCTATGGGGGGCTCTATAGGAGTCTAAGGGGTTTATGGGGTCTATAGGGGGCTCTATAGGCATCTATGGGGCCTATGGGGGGTCTATGGGGGTCTATGGTGCCTATGGGGGGTCTCTTGGGTCTATAGGGGGCCTATGGGGGGCTCTATAGGAGTTTATGGGGGTCTATGTGGCCTATAGGGGGGTCTATGGGTCCCTATGGTGTCTATGGGGTCCCTATGGTGTCTATGGGGTCCCTATGGTGTCTATGGGGTCTCTATGGGTCCCTCTGTGTCTATGGGAGGTGCTGTTGCAGGTGGGGGCCCTGGCGGCCCTGGAGCAGCGCTTCTCCCGCCTCTGGAGCCAGTGCCAGCGGTGCCAGAGCGCCCTGCACCAGGACGTGCTCTGCACCAGGTGCGGCCACTGGGAACCACTGGGAACCACTGGGAGCCACTGACACCCATTGGGAACCATTGGGACCCATTGACATCCATTGACACCCATTGATACCCATTGACACCCATTGACACCCATTGGAAACCATTGAGAGCCATTGACACCCATTGACACCCATTGAGCCCATTGAGCGCCACTGAGCCCCACTGAATCCCATTGAACCCACTGAGACCCGTTGAGATCCATTGAGAGCCATTGACACCCATTGAGAGCCATTGAGACCCGTTGAGTCCCATTGATCCCATTGAGAGCCATTGAGATCCATTGAGTCCCATTGAACCCATTGAGCCCATTGAGTCCCATTGCCCCCATTGCCCCCCATTCCCCCATTTACCCCATTACCCCCATCACCCCCATTACCCCCATTACCCCCATCACCCCCATTCCCCCATCACCCCCATTCCCCCCATTCCCCCCATCACCCCCATTCCCCCATCACCCCCATTACCCCCATCACCCCCATTCCCCCCATCACCCCCATTACCCCCATCACCCCATTACCCCCATTTCCCCCCATAGCCGGGACTGCCCCATATTCTACATGCGGCGCAAGGTGCAGAAGGACCTGGATGCTCAGCAGGCGCTGGTGGCTCGCTTTGGGGTCCCCTCCTGGTGACCCCCCCTTCATTGCCCCCCAATGGCCACATCCGGGCCTTTTCTGGTTGTGGGGGGGGCCCCATGCTCAATAAACGCCCCATAGAAACCCATTGGGCTCCCATTGATCTATGGGGTAAAAGGGGAGGGTCCTCCGCGCCGCTAGGGGGCGCTCTGCGCTGCGCCGCAGCTCCTCCCTCACCCCGCGTCCCCTCCATCTATGAATATGGGCGGGGTTCCGCGCCGTTGATGGACAAAGGGCGCGGACCAATCGCGGCGCGGCCTCGGGGAGCGGCGGCCAATGAGGAGGCAAGGGGGGAGGGACTGGTTCCGCCCGCGCTATAAAAGGAGCGGGGTCGGTGACGGTGCGTGAGGGGAGGGGGGGCAGGCGGCGCGGACAAGATGGCGGAGGCGGCGACGAACTGCATCATGGAGGTGAGCGGGGCCTATGGGGCTCTGTGGGGTGCTGTGGGGCTCTGTGGGTCCCTATGGGGTTTTATGGGGCGCTATGGGGCTCTATGGGTCTCTATGGGGCCCGTACTGGGGCCGCGGAGGCCTCTATGTGGGGGGGCGTCTATAGGGCTCTGTGGGGCCTATACTGGGGTGGTTGGGGGGGCTCTATGGGGCAGGGGCCCTCTATGGGGTCCGTAATGGGGTTGGGGGGGGGTCTGTGAGCGTCTATGGGGTTCTATGGGGGTTATTGGAGTCTCTGTGGGGCTCGGTGGGGATCTGTGGGGCTCTATAGGGTACTATGAGACTCTGTGGGGCTCTGTAGGGCTCTATGGTGCTCCATAGGGGTCAGTGGAGGCTCAATGGGGTTCAATGGAGGCTCTGTGGGGGTCAATGGGGCTCTATGGGGCTCAGTAGGGGTCAATGGAGGCTCTATGGGGCACCATAGGGATCAATGGAGGCTCTATGGGGTTCTATGGGGCCCAATAGGTGTCAGTGGAGGCTCAATGGGGATCAGTGGGGTTCTATGGCGCTCCATAGGGCTCAATGGAGGCTCTATGGGGCTCAGTAGGGCTCAATGGAGGCTCTATGGGCTTCTATGGGGCTCAATGGGGCTCTATGGAGCTGGGGGGGGCCCCACACGCACGTGGGGCTCTGGGCCCCGCCCCCTTCCCGCAAGCCCCGCCCCCGCCACGCGGCTCCCGCCAGCGCGGGAACAAAGGGGAGGGGGGAGGGGCGGGGCCTCTCGCGATGGAGGGGGGACGATGCCCGTCCTATCGCGATAACAGCGGGGGCCCCCCCATAGACCCCCATGGGGCCGCCCCCCCCCGCCCCATAGACCCCAGTGGTCTCCCGGCCCCACAGATCCCTATGGTCTCCCCGCCCCATAGATCCCATTGGGCTCCCCGCCCCATAGACCCCATTGGTCTCCCCGCCCCACAGATCCCATTGGGCTCCCCGCCCCATAGACCCCATTGGGCTCCCCGCCCCATAGACCCCTGTGGGCTCCCCACCCCATAGATCCCTATGAGCTCCCTGCCCCATAGACCCCATTGGTCTCCCTGCCCCACTGACCCCTATGGGGCCCTCTCCCCCCAGGTCTCCGGCCCCCCCAGCGCCAGCCCCAAGCCCCCCGCCGAGGAGATGACCTCCAAGGATTACTACTTCGACTCCTACGCGCACTTCGGCATCCACGAGGTACCCAAAAACCCCCTTTTTCACCCCAAAACCGCCCCTTTTCACCCCAAGAGCGCCCTTTTTCGCCCTGAAACCGCCCTTTTTTGCCCCAAAACCCCCTTTTGGCCCCCCAAAATCCCACCTTTTCAGCCAAAAAACCTCTTTCCCAAAATCCCTGTTTTTCACCCCAAAACCCCCTTTTTTTGCTCTGAAAACCTGCTGCCCAAAAACCTGGGTTTTTTCACCCTGAAAACATTCCTCAAAAAAAACTTTTTTCACCCCGAAAGTCTTTACCAAAATCACCTTTTTTTGCCCCAAAAATGTCTTTACAAAAATCCTTTTTTTCACCCCAAACCCCTCTCAAAGACCCCATTTTTCACTCCAAAACCCTTTTTACAAAAAACCACTTTTTTCACCCCAGAAATATCTACCAAAATCACCTTTTTGCACCCCAAAACCATCTTCACCAAAATCGCCTTTTTCACCCCAAAAACCTTTTTACCAAAACCCCCTTTTTTCCCCCCAAACCCCCATAGGAGATGCTCAAGGCCGAGGTGCGCACCCTCACCTACCGGAACCCCATGTTCCAGAGCCGCCTCTTTCCCAAAACCCCTGTTTTTCACCCCAAAACCCTCTTTACCAAAATCACCTTTTTTTACCCCAAACCCCATTTTTACCAAAATCGCCTTTTTTCACCCCAAACCCCATTTTTCCCAAAATCGCCTTTTTTCACCCCAAACCCCATTTTTCCCAAAATCGCCTTTTTTCACCCCAAACCCCATTTTTCCCAAAATCGCCTTTTTTCACCCCAAACCCTGTCCCCATAGGAGATGCTCAAGGACGAGGTGCGCACCCTCACCTACCGGAACTCCATGTTCCACAACCGCCACCTCTTCAAGGACCGGGTCGTGCTGGACGTGGGCAGCGGCACCGGGATCCTCTGCATGTTCGCCGCCAAGGCCGGCGCCAGGAGGGTCATTGGGGTGAGGGGGGGCTATGGGGGGTCCTATGGGGGGCTATGGGGGACTATGGGGCTTAAAGGGGTCTATGGGGGTCAGTGGGGTAAGGGGCGGCTATGGGGGTCATTGCGGTAAGGGGGGGACTAGAGGGGTCCTATGGGGCTTAAAGGGGTCCATGGGGGTCATTGGGGTAAGGGGGGGCGCTATGGGGGGCTATGGGTGTCAATGGGGTCCTATGGGGAGTTAAGGGGGGTCTATGGGGGTCTATGGGTTCTATGGGGGGTTAAAGGGTGGGGCTATGGGGATCCTATGGGGGGCTATGGGGGTCTATGGGGTAAAGGGGTCTATGGGGGTCATTGGGGTAAGGGGGGGCTATGGGGTCCTATGGGGGTCATTGGGGTAAGGGGGGGCTATGGGGGTCAGTGGGGTCCTGTGGCGGGTTAAAGATGGGGGCTATGTGGGTCTATGGGTGTCCTATGGGGGCTTAAAGGGGGGTCTGTGGGGGTCCAAGGGGGCTGAAAGGGGAGCCAATGGGGCTCCTATAGGGTCTTTAAGGCAGTCTATGGGGCCTTAAAGGGGGTCTGTGGGGTCTTAAAGGGGCAATAGGGGGCTGAGGGGTCTCTATGGGGCTCTATGGGGCCGCTGTGGGTCTCACCCCCCCTGTTCCCCCCCAGATCGAGTGCTCGAGCATCTCCGACTACGCCGTCAAGATCATCAAAGCCAATAAACTGGATCATGGTGAGAGCCTGCCCCATAGCAACCTATAACTGCCCCATAGCGACCCATAGCGACCCATAACTGGCCCATAGCGACCCGTAACTGCCCTATAGCGACCCATAGCAACCCATAGTGACCGGTAATTGCCCCATAGTGCCCCGTAGCGACCCATAACTGCCCCATAGCGCCCCATAGTGACCCATAACTGCCCCATAGCGCCCCATAGTGACCAGTAACTGCCCAATAGTGCCCCATAGTGACTGCTAACTGCCCCATAGCGCCCCATAGCGACCTGTAACTGATCCATAGCACCCCATAGTGACCCACAACTGCCCCATAGCGCCCCATAGCCGCCCCATAGTGACTGCTAACTGCCCCATAGTGCCCGGTAACTGCCCCATAGCGACCCATAGCGCCCCATAACTGCCCCATAGCGCCCGGTAACTGCCCCATAGCGACCCATAACTGCCCCATAGAGACCCATAGTGACCAGTAACTGCCCCATAGCAACCCATAACTGCCCCATAGGGCCCCATAGTGCCCCATAGCGCCCCATAACTGCCCCATAGCCGCCCCCTAACCCCTTCCCCTCTCTCCCAGTGATCTCCATCATCAAGGGCAAGGTGGAGGAGGTGGAGCTGCCGGTGGCCAAGGTGGACGTGATCATCAGCGAGTGGATGGGCTACTGCCTGTTCTATGAGTCCATGCTGAACACGGTCATCTATGCCCGGGACAAGTGGCTGGTCAGTGGGGCTGCCCCATAGCCTGCCCCATAGAGCCCTATGGCTACTGCCTGTTCTATGAGTCCATGCTGAACACGGTCATCTATGCCCGGGACAAGTGGCTGGTCAGTGGGGCTGCCCCATAGCCTGCCCCATAGAGCCCTATGGCTACTGCCTGTTCTATGAGTCCATGCTGAACACGGTCATCTATGCCCGGGACAAGTGGCTGGTCAGTGGGGCTGCCCCATAGCCTGCCCCATAGAGCCCTATGGCTACTGCCTGTTCTATGAGTCCATGCTGAACACGGTCATCTATGCCCGGGACAAGTGGCTGGTCAGTGGGGCTGCCCCATAGCCTGCCCCATAGAGCCCTATGGCTACTGCCTGTTCTATGAGTCCATGCTGAACACGGTCATCTATGCCCGGGACAAGTGGCTGGTCAGTGGGGCTGCCCCATAGCCTGCCCCATAGAGCCCTATGGCTACTGCCTGTTCTATGAGTCCATGCTGAACACGGTCATCTATGCCCGGGACAAGTGGCTGGTCAGTGGGGCTGCCCCATAGCCTGCCCCATAGAGCCCTATGGCTACTGCCTGTTCTATGAGTCCATGCTGAACACGGTCATCTATGCCCGGGACAAGTGGCTGGTCAGTGGGGCTGCCCCATAGCCTGCCCCATAGAGCCCTATGGCTACTGCCTGTTCTATGAGTCCATGCTGAACACGGTCATCTATGCCCGGGACAAGTGGCTGGTCAGTGGGGCTGCCCCATAGCCTGCCCCATAGAGCCCTATGGCTACTGCCTGTTCTATGAGTCCATGCTGAACACGGTCATCTATGCCCGGGACAAGTGGCTGGTCAGTGGGGCTGCCCCATAGCCTGCCCCATAGACCCATTTGTGCCCCATAGCCCCCCTTGTGCCCCACAGCCCCCTTGTGCCCCACAGCCCCCTTGTTCCCCATAGCCTCCCTTGTGCCCCACAGCTCCCCTTGTGCCCCACAGCTCCCCTTGTGCCCCATAGCCCCCTGTGCCCCATAGAACCCATTGTGCTCCCTTATGCCCCATAGCCCCCCCTGTGCCCCATAGCTCCCCTTGTGCCCCATAGATCCCCGATGGCCTCATCTTCCCCGACCGCGCCACCCTCTACGTGACGGCCATTGAGGACCGGCAGTACAAGGACTACAAGATCCATTGTAAGCAATGGGGGGTGTTCATTCCTCCCATCCACCAGGGGGCGCTCGCCGTGGGGCCGGCCCCATTGACTCCCCCTGCCCCACACATCTCTATGGGGCTGGCCCCATTGACGCCTCCTGCCCCACACATCTCTATGGGGCCGGCCCCATTGACGCCCCCTGCCCCACACATCTCTAGGGTGGGAGAACGTCTATGGCTTCGACATGTCCTGCATCAAGGACGTGGCCATCAAGGAGCCCCTGGTGGACGTCGTGGACCCCAAGCAGCTCGTGACCAACGCCTGCCTCATCAAGGTGGGGGCTGTGGGGCGCTGGGGGGCTGTATGGGTCCTCTCTGTGGTCTCTCTATGGCTGCTCTATGCTGTCTCTATGTGTCTCTATGGTCTCTCTCTGTGGTCTCTCTATGGCCACTCTATGGTGTCTCTCTATGGCTGCTCTATGCTGTCTCTATGTGTCTCTATGGTCTCTCTATGGTCTCTGTATGGTCTTTTATGCTCTCTATGGCCACTCTATGGTTTCTCTATGGTGTCTCTATGGCCACTCTGTCTCTCTATGGCGTCTCTATGGTCCCTCTATGGTGTATCTCCATTGATTCGGACAGTTTTCTAGCTGACAAGCAGGTATTCCTTAATGCGGCGCCGGGGGACACGGGGATAACTCCTCCTGACGTGTGTCCCCTATTGCTATACAAGCCACCCTTCTATAGCCCCTGGGCATGCATACATATTCATGAGGCTACGTATGGATTACATCACTTTCCAGAGGGTTCCCCCCATGCGTACAGAATTGTGCTGGTCTCTGAGGGTCGGTTCCTTCTCCCAACGATCTTCATCACCTCTGGCAGCCTCTGAAGCACGCGCAGTGGATGCTCAGACCAGTTTAATGGGTTCATAGCACCACAGACATAATAATCCTCCCATCCTCCTACTTACCAGTTAGCTCAACTGCAGCCCATCCTGGACACCTGCGGTTCCCAGATCCCCCTTATCCCCGTGTCCTGTTTTCCTAGGCTGTTTTCTCTTAAAGCTGTGTCAACCATAGCGATTTATCCTGTGAGAACTCTCACTATGTTCTCTAGCTGCACTCTCTCTGTATTTTTCTCTGTGTACCCTGCACCTCAGTCATTTCCCATTGCTGCTGTTCCAAAGCCGTCAAACGTAACACTACTGAAAGCTACTGCTAAAGATTTCCATATCCCATCTTGTAATTCCGTGCCCCCCTTGCCTCAACTCCCCCCTTTCTGTCCTCTTGCAAATCTTTTGCCACTCTCTTTTCTTTTCTATATATTGCCATCACCATCAAAAGTCTTTTTGAAATAGTTTCCCGTTTCTACTTGCTGCTTAATTCCATCCCTTTCCCACTCTTCATAATTTGCCATAGACCATTTACAACACCCGAGGGAGCACTGAATCACACCACGAGTAATCAATATTAGAGCAATTCACACCAGTATCCCTGCAAGCAGTTCCCTCAAGCAGGAGAGAGCGGGGAACCATGAAGTGAACCCCAGCAGGTGCCATCCGTGGCCATTTCAGGAAATATCTTAGTTTGTTTCCAAATTTCCTCCAGATCTGTCTCAATTCTGCCGCTTTGGTCTATATGGGAACAACAGCTTTCATGGATTATGGAACAAACCCCTCCTTGTGATGCCAATAACATGCCTAGAGCCATTCGGTTTGGTAATACTGCTTCAGACAGGCTGGTTATCTCTTGTTGTTCTGCCTGGATTATATCAATGTTTTTGCTTTCCATTTCCTCTGTGGTTGCTGAGATATTCCCAATTGCCTTCTCTCATTCACTTGCTCCCCAAGATGGACTGAGCCCTCTTACAAAGCCATGAGATGCGGTGTGCCGTTCAATAACAGGGTTAAACCCCCGTTGAATCCGTTCAGCAAAACTCCTAACCCAGGTCCCAGAAGGGTACTCATCAATAATAGTAAAATCAGGTATTACGGCACCTAAGGTGCATGCCCCCTTCCAGCTGGGGGGCAGAGTCTTACAAGCATTTTTTCCCCATAGCCAATACCATCCTTTCCCTTTAGGAATGGGCCCCATTGAACTACGATACCATCTATAGCAATAGCATGGTTGCAGTTTGAATGGTGACCTACATCTGTGCTATTTAAACAAGCAAAATTCCTTACCCTGGTTTCTGGTGTAACACATCTTTGTGCACAGGTATAATATTTGTTATCTCCATTAGGATTAACTCTTCCAAATGTTAACCTTTCCTTCGAATACAGATTACTGGTGTTCACCCACAGATTGTCCATGAGGCAGTGTTAGGAATTGGAACTCCAATTAATGGGAGATCCAGGCTGTCTCCTGATTTAGGCAACTGTGCACACACCCAACAGTCACTACCATTAAAACATTAGTAACATTCTGCACTAATTTCAGATATAAGTTCTGGTCCCAAGCTTGTGGCCAGTTATCATGAGCCCAAATTATGACCGATGCAATTTCATACTCAAGGGTCCTGAAGGTTCGATCCGCCCTGTCTTCTCTGGCTCTGGTGCTTTCCTTATTCTTGAATAATGCATCCAAGCAGGCTGTTCCTTTATCTTCACTGCTGTACAGGTGATCAATAATATCTGGTATAGTCCGCTCCACTTCTCCTCTAGAGCATCTCCTGAATAATTCCTAACACAGACCCAGTCTCCAGACCTGAAAGTGTGAATGGGATAATCCAAACCTCGGGCTCTGGTCCCCACTATTCTCTTATTTATCTCCTCCAACTGCTTTCCCAGATTGATCAGGAACTGTTGGAGATAGCCTTCTCCTACTTCCTGAAGACTTTCTCTTTTAAACTGGGACTGATCCGGGCTTCCATACAGAATCTCAAATGGGCTAACCTCTTCTTCTGACCGGGGTTTAGTTCGAATCCTTAACAGAGCCAGTGGCAATGCCTGGCACCAATATAAATCCGTTTCCTGACATATTTTACCAGTGTGTTGTTAAATCAGATGGTTCATCTGTTCTGCTTGCCCACTGGCCCGAGGCCTATGTGGAACATGCAGTTGCCAATCAGTTTCTAACTGTTTGCTAATTTCTTGTAACAATTTGGCACTAAAGTGTCGGAAGAAATCGCCGCTGGTGCTCCAAAACGAGGCATTATTTCATTTAATAACGTTTTAATCACCTGTCTTGCGTTATTTATCCTACAGGGGAATGCTTGTGGCCAGCCTGGAAAAGCATCTGTTAACACCAACAAGTATCGATAGCCCCCTTCTCTTGGTAACTCAGAAAAGTCTTTGCCACTGCTGTCCCGGATAACTTCCTCTCCCAGTTGTCCCAGTTTGATTTCTGTTTCCAGTTTTAGGGTTATTCTTAAGGCATAGCTGACATTGTTTTGTCACTCATTGAACTGTGGTGTATAGATTCCTTCCTACAATTTGTTTGTCTAAATATTTATACAAAGAGTTGCTACCCCAATGAGTTTTATTATGTTCTTCCTGAGCTAACATCCAGAGCTGGTTATAGGGGATTACAATTGGACCATCAGGTATTTGAGCCCAACCCTCTTTACTTTCCTGTCCCTCTAGATCCTCAATCAATTTTCCATCCTCTTTCGAGTACCTAGGTTTAGGTTTTTCAATTGTTGGTTTGCCATCAGGGATTAAGGACATGATTTGAGATTGTTTGGCTTCAAAACCAGCCAAATTATTTCCAGTTTCCTGATCAGAGCCACCTTGCTGATGCCCTTTACAGCACACAACAGCTGCTTCTTGAGGTACTGAACAGCTTCCAGTGACTGTAGGGTTTCCTGCATATCCTGCCTTTCCTTTACCATTTTTCATGGAGCTGCTCCCATCAGTAAACCAAGAATCAGCATCTTCCAGAGGTTTTTCTTTCAAGTCTGGTCGGCTCGAATACACAGTCTCTATGGTGGTGAAGCAGTTGTGTGTCAGTGGTTCTGTTGATTGCTCCTGCAAAAGGATGTTGGATTCACAGCGTTAGGGACCATAATCTCTGTATCATCCTGTTCTACAATGGCAGCCTGGTATTTAAAATAGCGTGAAGGAGATAACCAGTGGGCTCCTTTCTGCTCCAGGACTGCTGACACCACATGGGACACTGGCACAGTGATCTTTTGTCCCAAGGTGAATTTGCAGCCTCTTCAATATTCATGATAACTGCTGCCATAGCCCTTAGGCATCCGGGCCATCCTTTGCTCGCTTCATCCAGCTGGTTTGAGAAATAGGCCACTGCCCTTCTGCAGGGTCCTGGTTTCTGAGCAAGGACCCCCAAAGCTGTTCCCTGTCCTTCACAGGAATAGAGCCAAAAGGATTCAGTCACCTCCAGGAGTCACAGAGCTGCAGTTCTCATTAGCTCTGGTTTTAAGCTTCTAAACCCCCCCTCTGCTGTATCAGTCCATTCTAAAGAGGGAGAGTTTCCCTTCACCAGTTCATATAGGGGTCTTACCAGAACACCATAATCATGGATCCAATGTCTGCACCATCCAGTCATTCCCAGGGATGTCCGGAGCTCCTTGACGGTCGCTGGTCATGGAGTCTCACAAATGGCTTCTTTCCTGGCAGCTCCAAGTTCTCTCTGTCCTCCTGTTGTTTCATATCCGAGGCAGGAAACTCGGGTTTGGGTTCGTTGGGCCTTGTCTGGGTACCCGAGAACCATCCAGTCCCAGAACAGTTCCATTGTCCACTGGATCCATTCTTCCTCTGTTTCTGTAGCAGTGAACAGGTCACCCACATACTGTAACAGAGTCCCCTTTGAGGGGGTGGCTGCCATGATTCCAGTTCTCATGTGAGCTGATTTCCAACAATTGCTGGACTGTTTTTAACCCTTTAGGCAATGCTGTCCGAGTTAATCGAGTTTCCCTTCCTCTGTCAGGATTCTCCCATTCGAAAGCAAATAAATTGTGGCTTTCTTTGGCCAATGGCAAGCAAAAGAAAGCGCCCTTTAAATCCAGGATGGCAAACCATTTCTGATCCAATTTTAGTTTGGTCAATAACGTGTATGGATTAGGCACCACAGGGTGGGTGTCCTCCACTGTTCTATTTATTGCCCTCAGATGTTGAGCTAGCCTAGAGCTTTCCCATCTGCTTTCCTTACTGGTAAGATAGGAGCGTTACACTCCGATTCACATTCCACTAATAACCCATATCTTAAACATTTATCCATTATTTCTTTAATTCCCCTTCTGTCTTGTATTCTTAGAGGATATTGTTTAATTCAAACTGGGCAGGCCCCCCTTTTTATTTCAGTTTTGATAGGCAAAGCATTCCTTGCCTTACCTGGAACTTCAGGTGCCCAAACTCCCCCATACACCTCATTAAAGAGTTCTTCTATTTCAGGGAGGTCCTGTTCACTTTTCTGTTGAATTAAACCCAAAACTGCAGTTAATAGTTTTTCACTCTGAATTCCATTTTGCCTTCTTTAAATGTTGCTTCTCGCCCTAACAAAGACTTTAGAGAATTTGGCATGCAGAGAAATTTGTGCATTCCCGTTTGTTTTCCCAATTTGTACTTCAAAGGTTTCAGAAAGAATGCCTTTTTTTTTTTTTCTTTCCTGGTGGCCGGTAGCTCCCACATCTGTAACGAATTCGAATTCTTTTCTCTCTGATTTAACACCAAATAATTTGCTCCTGTATCCACTAAAATTCCACTTTATTTCCCCTAGTCCCTAGTGTTAATGTAACCAGTGGATCTGCTAGGGTAGATTCCCCAGGTCCCCGTCAGTTCAGTTCCAGTTCAGTCACTGGAGCCACCCCATGGCACTGCCTGCCCCCCATAGCACCCACACCGGTCCGGCCCCACAGCAGAGGACCCCACTCCCCACCTCCTCCCACGCTCACACTGGAGCTGCTCGAGCTCCCCTCCTTTCCCTCTTGGTTTTCCCTTTGTTTCTCCCTTGTTCTCACTGTGGCTCCCCCTGCTCTGCAGGGCTGCAGGTGCTGCCTCTGCAAGAGCGCTTCTGGTTTAACCCCTTCTTAACTCTGAACGTGGATGTGCCGCTGGTTGCCAGTGACAGCAATCTCTTCCTCCTCATCACTATCAGATAGGACAGAGGCAGAGGGTGCTCCTCTCGGAGGTACCTGTGGTCCGTGATTTTCCACCCTGTCTTCCTGATTACTGTTCTTTCACTTTAAACATCCTTCCCCAATGTCACAGGCTGAGCATCTCCAGCAAAACTTTCAGTTTTCCCCTGTCCTTTTCCAAAGCCAAAATTAAGGAATCTGGTGGAGCTATATTAATTTTGCATTCAGTCTGTCACTCTGGGTGATTTCTTACAGTGAAAAACGCACCTGCATACGTTACCTCATCCCATTTCCCTTGCCCCCTTAAAACAACATTAATTGGAACACTGTATTATAGTTCAGAGCTCCATTTTTAGGCCATTTTTCCTGATCTTCCAAAGTATACAAAGTGCCACCATTGGTTACAATATTTTACCAATATTTTCCTATTTACCAAGCCCCCAGGAGCCCCTCCAAGTTCTTTCCAGGGTGCCAAAATGCACCCAAAAGGATTCTTTCTCAAGATCTCTTCATCTGCTGGTTTTCCATTGTCAATCTCACATTCACACACACACAGACAGGATCCCCAGGCACACTCCACACAGTTACAACACTTGAGACAGAGACAGAGACTTACATTCAACCAAGCAAACAACAGTCAATAACACAGTTATAGCATCCTGTCACCAGTACCAGAATCATTACTGTAACAAGCCACAAAACATGTCTCACTATGCTCTCTATGCTCTCTCTATGTCTCTCTATGCTCTCTCTATGGTCTCTCTATGCTCTCTCTATGCTCTCTCTATGGTCTCTCTATGCTCTCTCTATGGTCTCTCTATGATCTCTATGGTCTGTCTATGCTCCCTCTCTATGGTGTATCTCTACGGTTTCTCCCCCCCTCTCTATGGCAGGAAGTGGATCTCGCTGCAGTGAAGCTGGAGGACCTGAGCTTCACGGCCCCTCTCTCTGCTCTCTCTATGATGTCTCTCTGCTCTCTCTATGATGTCTCTATGATCTCTATGGTCTCTCTATGGTGTCTCTCTATGCTCTCTATGGTTACAGGAAGTGGACCTTGCGTCGGTGAAGCCGGAGGACCTGAGCTTCACGGCCCCCTTCTGCCTGCAGGTGAAGCGCAACGACTACGTCCACGCGCTCGTCGCCTACTTCAACATCGAGTTCACGCGCTGCCACAAGCGCACCGGCTTCTCCACCAGTGAGCGGCCAATCAGGGCGCGCCTCGGGGGCGGGCAGCGGGGCGGGCAGCCAATCAGGGCGCGTCTATGGGGTGGGGATTGGGCTGATCAGCCAATCACAGCACGCCTAAAGGGCAGGGAGCAGGGTGAGCGGCCAATCACTGCGCGCCTAAGAGGGGGGGATTGGGGCAAGCAGCCAATCACTGTGTGCCTAAGGAGCAGGGATCAGGGTGAGTAGCCAACCAGGGTGTGCCTATGGGTTGAAGCTCAGGGGAAGCAGCCAATCACTGCATGCCCAAGGGCTGTGGATTGCGGCAAGCAGCCAATCACAGTGTTCCTAAGGTGCGGGGCTAAAGGTGAGGGACCAGTCGCGGCAGGCCTGGGGGCGAGGGCAATGGGGAGCAGCCATTGCGCCATAGCGGGGGGGGATGCATCGCCCCATGGGGGGGGTCTTGTTCCCCATAGGGGGGTTCCTGCCCCACAAGTGTGGGTTCTGCTCCCTATAGGGGGGTTCCTGCCTCCCCAAGTGTGGGTGCCGCCCCCCAAGTGTGGGTCCTGTTCCCCATGTGTGGCTCCTGCTCCCCATAGGGGGTTCTTGCCCCCCAAGTGTGGGTCCTGCTCCCATAGGGGGGTTCCTGCTCCCCAAGTGTGGGTCCTGCTCCCCATAGGGGGGTTCTGGGCCCCCAAGTGTGGGTCCTACTCTCCATAGGGGGGTTCCTGACCCCCAAGCGCGGCTCCCCCCCCCCCAAGCGCAGCTCCCAGCCCCCAAGCGCAGCTCCGCCCCCCAGCGCGGCTCCGCCCCCAAGCGCGGCTCCCCCTCCAAGCGTAGCTCCGCCCCCAAGCGTGGCTCCGCCCCCAAGCGCAGCTTCCACCCCCAAGCGCAGCCCCGCCCCCAAGCGTGGCCCCGCCCCCAGCGTGGCTCCGCCCCCAGGCCCGGAGTCCCCGTACACGCACTGGAAGCAGACCGTGTTCTACATGGAGGATTACCTGACCGTCAAGAGCGGGGAGGAGATCTTCGGGACCATCAGCGTGAGGCCCAATGCCAAGAACAACGTGAGACGGGGGGGGCTATGGGGTGATGGGGGCTATGGGGGGCTATGGGGTGATGGGGGCTATGGGGGGCTATGGGGTAATGGGGGGCAATGGGGTAATGGGGGCGATGGGGGGACATTGGAGGTGATGGTGGGGGACAGTAGGGCAATGGAGGCAGTGGAGGGCACATTGGGGACAATGGGGATCAATGGGAACAATGGGGGTCAATGGGGATAATGGGCATCAATGGGAACCATGGGGCTCAATGGGAACAGTGGGGATCAATGGGGGGACACAGGGGGAGCTCTTGTTTACCTATAGAGGGGGCTCCATGGGCTGAGGGGGGCCCTGATTGGGGTGAGTGTTGGGGACCCCGCCCCCCATCTGCCCCATAACCTCCCTGCCCCCCCTCTGCCCCATAGCGCGACCTGGACTTCACCATTGACCTGGACTTCAAGGGGCAGCTCTGCGAGCTCTCCTGCTCCACCGACTACCGCATGCGTTAGGGGGGACCCCAAAACGGGGGAGGGGGGACCCCAAAATGGGGGGGAGCACCCCAAAAATGGGAGGGGAAACCCCAGAAATGGGAGGGGGACCCCAAAAAAGGGGTTAACACCCTCAAAATGGGAGGGGGGACCCCAAAACCGGGGGGAGCACCCCAAAACCTCCCCCCATCACCCCCATTCAGTGTGGGGCTGGGGGCTTCAACCGCACCCCCTTTATTCTTATGGGGGGAGGGGTCACTGTTATTGGTTCCCCCTCCCCCCCCCCCATGATGGGGTTGGGGGAGGGGTGGATCCTGCTCTTGTCCCCTCCCCCCCTGCACCCCCCCCCTTTCATAAGTTATGTTTTTATATGGGAAGGAATAAAGCAGTGACGTCATTGAGGTGGTGACGTCATCGGGGGCGACGTCATCGATGGGGGGAGGGGTAAAGGTTTATTGAGTGCACAAAGGTCACACACACACGTGGGGGCCCCCCCCCCCCGGCACAACAGTGCCCCATAGGGAACCATGAGCCCCATAGGGGTCCATGGGGGTCCGTGTGCCCCACAGTGTGTCCCGGTACCCCATAGGGCTCCATGCGCCCCATAACAGTCCATGCGCTCCATAGGGGTCCACGTGCCCCATAGGGCTCCATGCGCCCCATAGGTGGTTCCGCTGCCCCATAGGGCTCCATGTGCCCCATAGGGATCCAGGTGCCCCACAGGGCTCCATGCACCCCATAGGTAGTTCCGGTGCCCCATAGGGCTCCACATGCCCCATAGGGATCCACGTTCCCCATAGGGCTCCATGGGCCCCATAGGACTCAGAGCTCATCGTGGGGCTGCTCCAGGTGCCCCATAGGGCTCCATAGGCCCCATAGGGCTCAGAGCTCATCGTGGGGCTGCTCCAGGTCCTCCCCATAGTTCGTGGCCTGGCTCCCCACAAACATCTCCCAGTTGGCCAGGACCTCGGCCTCCGTCAGCAGCCCGTCCTATGGGGCACAGGGGGGCCATGTGGGGCGCTATGGGTCCCTATGGGGCTCTATGGGTACTTATGGGGCTCTATGGGTCCCTACACCTCCACATCCCCCTCCCCCCTCCCGTCAACACATCAGAAATGGGGCCCCTCCCCCATCCCCATCCAGGAGCCCAATAGGGATAAAGCGGGGGGGAGGGGGGATTTGGTGGGGGAGGGGCCATGGGTGGGGGTGGGGAAATGGGAGGGGCGGGAGGAACTGGGTGGGGGAGGGACAAGAGGGGGGTGGGAGGGGAAAGGGGGGTGGGGAGGGGCAAAAGGGGAGGGGCAGTGGGAGGAGCAAGGAGGGAGCGGCAGTGGGAAGGGGCGGGGCTTGTGTTGTGGGCGGGGCTCACCCCGTCGGTGTCCGTGTGGTGCACGAGGTGCTCCGCCTCCAGCTGCGCCCAATCCGGGCCCGGGGGGCGGAGCCAAAGCCCGAGCTCCTCCGGCCCCAGGGCCCCGTCCCCGTCCCGGTCCCGGTGCTGCCGGAACTGAGCTCGCTCCCGGTGCAGCCACGGCGGCTCCTGGGCCCCGGGGGCCGCCTCCCAGAGGTCACCTGGGGACACCATGGAGACCCCCATAGAGATACATGGGGGGACGCAGAGACCCCATTGGGGGACA
>NW_026900608.1:0-1765 GCF_033783945.1 Neopsephotus bourkii
CTAAATGAATCAAACTCATGCCTGCTTTGATTTGGCTGCCAGACTGGTTATATTAGAGGAAATCATAGAATCATAGGATGGCTTGGTTTGGAAGGGACCTTAAAGGTCATATAGTTCTCCATCCTCAGCCGTGGGCAAGGACACGTTCCACTAGACCAGATTGCACAAAGCCACATCTAACCTGGCCTTGAACACTGCCAGGGATGGAGCAGCCACAGCTTCTCAGGGAAACCTGTTTCAGTGTCTCACCATGCTCATAGCAAAGAATTTCTTCCTAATATCTTATCTAAATCTGATCTTTGTCAGTTTATAGCTACTACCCCTTGTCCTATCAGTACATGCTCTTGTAAAAAGTCCCTCTCCAGATTTCATGTAGGCTCCCTTCAGGTATTGGAAAGCTGCTCTAAAGTCTCTCTGGAACCCTCTCTTCTCCAGGCTGAACAGCCTCACCTGTCTTGGACTGTCTTCATAGGAAAGGTGTTTGAGGCCTCAGGTCATCTTTGTGGCACTCCTCTGGCCTTGCTCCAACAGGTTCACATCCTTCTTATATTGGTGACCCCAAAGCTGAATGTAGTACTTCAGGTGGGGTCTCATGAGAGCAGACTAGGGGAGAATCAGCTCCCTTGACATAATACAAACATACAATTTAATATTCTTTGATGGTGCTTAGGAAATGGAAACTGTTGGTTTTTTTCCAGATGAGGTTATATAGTCTTAGAAATGTAGTTAATTAATAGTTATTGCTTACAAGCATGTATAGTTATTTAAAAAACTCAATTTAAATGTCAATACATCTTCCAATAATGTAAAGTATTTAAATATGTCTGTGTCTGATAATGGAAGATAATTTGAAGAGTGGCTAAAATGGCTGAGGCTTTACGTCTGCAAGGCAGGATGTATGAAGTCTTACTGTTCCACAGGCTGACTTTTCCTTCCACTGACTGCTCCAATTCAGAATAAAGTGACCCCAAATTACTGAAACTTACCATTAACCAAGATAATACTAGTTATAGAATCTGAACTGAAATAATTCTGCTGAAAAGCTTGTAGGTCATAATGATGTATAATTAGCTTATACATATATAGAAATCATATTAATAACAGTTAAAGGTTTGAAGATAAACTGTCACTCTTTTAAGTATGCCAGCATTTTGGGATGGAAATTTTTTTTTGAGAAGGAAGTGGTTTACACTATATGAAATCTGGCCCACAGCAAATTAGCAATAAAACATAAATATACACTGCCTTTGTATATATGTTTTTTTATTTATAATACCTTACATGTGTATTTGTACTGTAGCATATGTCTGTAGATACATATACATGTAAAAATAACGTGAGGTATAATTGCACAGACAGAAAAATATTATCTGCAAACACCCCTGTGTTTATAATATGTGAATAAGATGTATATCTGAGTCCATAGAAATGTTACAGTTCTGGTGTAAATTGTTTCTTCTTATAGGCAATTACACAGAAGCCATACTGTATATTTTAGCTGCCCTGACAAGCAGTAGTATGGCCTAGCATGATGTATGGGCCCATTTGGATGTATGTGTGTATGTCTTTATTCATATATAAATGCCTTCCTGTAACAATTCTGAGGTTGAATTACAAACCCTTAGTATTATTAACTTGACCAATTTTCTGCTTAATATATCACATCCTTGGCAGACATTGGCGGGTTCTCTAATGTGTTTCATCAAATATACAGAAGCTGTGGTGTTGCTGACTAAATGTCATTTATCTTTTCCACTTTGGAATC
>NW_026900609.1:0-1696 GCF_033783945.1 Neopsephotus bourkii
TCTGCATTTGAATGGGAGCTTACTTGGGCAAATAGAACTGGTGATACTGATTTTTGTTTATCACTCACACAAGTAGGAAACCCATTCCAAACGTGTGTAATCGGAGTTCCTTATCTAAGTATGGATGGGTGAAGAATGATTCAGTCTTGAAGCTTACAATAGTAACCAGAGTATTTAAGAGAACTTCAGGCGATTGGACAGTTGCATCTGTTCAGACAAGAGGAATTATAAAAGGACTAAATCGTTCAACCATCCCAATTCAGGAACTCCGACTTCTGGGGTCTGACCAAAGTAATCAGAGCTGTATAACATTCAATTCTTGGTCAGATGAAACTCCAGAAACTAAAGTGACTAGTAGGAAAGATTGGTATCATAATGTTACCTCATATTGTCTTGGGTCTTCTCCTTCACTCCCATATGATGGTATCACCCCTAAGGCACTACCCCCAGGTTACTTCTTAATATGCGGAGACCGTGCATGGCCAGGAATACCCTCTAAGCCGCAGGGGGGACCATGCTATTTAGGAAAATTGTCCTTGTTTGCAGCTTCCAAAAAACATACAATCCAAACCCTACGAGAAGACCTTCATAGGAATAAAAGATCTATTAACCAATTAGGCCCTAAATGTGACCCCACATTAAAGATTTGGGGCCATACAAAGCGATTCTTTGCTGCACTGCTTTTACTAAACGTAGCAGCTGGAAAAGCATTGGCAGATATCCATCGCCTCGCATGTTGGACAGCACAACAGCTAAAGAAATTGCAAGTTGATGGAGGGTTGGATGATTGGTTGAATGGGTTTGGGATTACAGGGTGGATTAAGGAGTTAATCAAACAAGAGGTTTGGATTCTGGCTGTAGTTCTCTTAGTCTTAATGACAATTCCATGCTTAATCCAATGTGTCTTGAATATGTTTCGCAAATCTATTGAAGGCACCTGGGTATCTCTTAAGTAAAAGAATTTACTTATGTTATAGAAAAGGGGGGAATTGAAACTGATGTGGCCTATTGTGTACAAGGGGGTTGTCAAAATGTACAGGGGGGTTGTCAAAATGTACAGGGGGGTTGTCAAAATGTACAGGGGGGTACTGCTTAAGTCATAGCTGGTTTAACGAGCTCAGCAGATGTCTTATCAGACAAATACCAGAACAAAACCTCCTAGTGAGGAGAATGGGGGTTGTACAAGGAGTACTGCTTAAATCATGGCTGGCTTGACAAGCCCAGCAGTTGCCTTATCAGACAGCACTAAGATAAGGCTTCCTAGCGAAGGGAATAGCTCATTAAACCAGCTAGACATGGACCAGACCCATCCAGCTCCTAAAGAGCATGCGTGAGGACCAGAGGTAAAAAGTTCAAGCCTGAGGAAGACTCGTTTACTTCATCTTGAAGACCCCTACCCACAAGAGGAAGACTACTTACTTCATCTGAAGACCCCTGCCCAAGACCACCAGGAGGCACTGCGCATGCGTGGAGCGCCTTTTAGCTCATTATAATACGAAGCGGGGATAGAATATGAATATGTATAGGCGTATTGTGCGACCTAATACCTATGTATGACTTTACAGGATAAATGTAAAAGGAAAACGGCACTGAGGCACGCATGCCTTTTGGAGGACCAATCCCCCGTGCGTCTTCAGCTGAATAAAGCATACCTACTTTACAACTTCAACCAAGTTGTGGAGTCTATTCCGCTATC
>NW_026900610.1:0-17729 GCF_033783945.1 Neopsephotus bourkii
GGCATTGTTTTTAGGCGTTTTCAGGCGATTTTAGGCGTTTGGAAGCGGTTTTAGGGTGTTTTGACGCGTTTTGAGGGCGTTTTTAGGCGTTTTCAGGCGTTTATAGTCGTTTGGGGGCGTTTTTAGGGTGCTTTGAGGGGTTTTGAGGGTGTTTTTGAGGTGTTTTTAGGCGTTTTCAGGCGTTTATAGGCGTTTGGGGGCGTTTTTAGGGCGTTTTGAGCTGTTTTGGGGGCATTTTTGACGTGGTTTTAGGCGTTTTCAGGCGATTTTAGGCATTTGGGGGCGTTTTGAGGGTGTTTTGGGGGTGTTTTGAGGGTGTTTTTGAGGTGTTTTTAGGCGTTTTCAGGCGTTTATAGGCGTTTGGGGGCGTTTTTAGGGTGTTTTGAGGGGTTTTGAGGGTGTTTTTGAGTTGTTTTTAGGCGTTTTCAGGCGATTTTAGGCGTTTGGGGGCGTTTTTAGAGTGTTTTGACGCGTTTTCGGGGCAGTTTTGAGGTGTTTTTAGGTGTTTTGGGGGCGTTTTTAGGACTTTTCAGGCGTTTTTAGAGTGTTTTGACGCGTTTTCGGGGCAGTTTTGAGGTGTTTTTAGGCGTTTTCAGGCGTTTATAGGCGTTTGGGGGCGTTTTTAGGGTGTTTTGAGGGGTTTTGAGGGTGTTTTTGAGTTGTTTTTAGGCGTTTTCAGGCGATTTTAGGCGTTTGGGGGCGTTTTTAGAGTGTTTTGACGCGTTTTCGGGGCAGTTTTGAGGTGTTTTTAAGCGTTTTGGGGGTGTTTTTGAGCTGTTTTTAGGCGTTTTCATGCGTTTTTAGGCGCTTGGGAGCATTTTTAGGGTGTTTTGGGGGCGTTTTGAGGGTGTTTTTGAGGTGTTTTTTGGCGTTTTCAGGCGTTTTGGGGGCGTTTTTAGGACTTTTCAGGCGTTTTTAGGGTGTTTTTAAGCGTTTCGGGGGTGTTTTTAGGCGTTTTGGGGCCATTTAAAAGCATTTTTGGGCCATTTCCGCACCTTTGTGTCTGTTTTCAGGTGTTTCCAGCTGTTTTGGGGCCATTTTCAGGCATTTTGGTGCCATTTCCACGCCTTTTTGTCCATTTCCACGCGTTCCCATCAGTTTTGGGGCCATTTCCACTCATTTTGGTGCCATTTCCACGCCTTTTTGTCCATTTCCACGCATTTCCATCAGTTTTGGGGCCATTTCCACTCATTTTGGTGCCATTTCCACGCCTTTTTGCCCATTTCCACGCGTTCCCATCAGTTTTGGGCCCATTTCCCTGCGTTCCGGGCCCGTTCTGCCCCCATTGCCCCGTACAGGTGTGTGTGTATGGGGGGGGGGGGTGCTCTCAGTACCTGGGGTGGCGCGGGAGCAGCCCCGGCGCCCGCTTCGGGGGGGGCTCCCCCTGCGGGAAGAGGTCCCTGCCGGTGCGCAGGATCTGCTCCTCCAGCCGCTGGTGCCGCTGCAGGTCCCACAGCACCTTCTCCAGGCGCGCCTCCCGCCGGCGACCGCGCGCACACCCGCCTGGCACAGGGGGGACACAGGGGAGCTGGGGGGCGCTTGCGGGCGTTTTGGGGGCGTTTTTGAGGTGGTTTTAGGCGTTTTCAGGCGTTTTTAGGCGTTTGGGGGCGTTTTTAGGGTGTTTTGACGCGTTTTAAGGGCGTTTTTGACGTGTTTTTAGGCGTTTTCAGGCGTTTATAGGCGTTTGGGGGCGTTTTTAGGGTGTTTTGACGCGTTTTGGGGGAGTTTTTGACGTGTTTTTAGGCGTTTTCAGGCGATTTTAGGCGTTTGGGGGCGTTTTTAGGGTGTTTTGACGCATTTTCGGGGCAGTTTTGAGGTGGTTTTAGGCGTTTTCAGGCGTTTTGGGGGCGTCTTTAGGACTTTTCAGGCGTTTTTAGGGTGTTTTTAAGCGTTTTGGGGGTGTTTTTGAGGTGGTTTTAGGGGTTTTCAGGTGTTTTTAGGCTGTTTTTAGGCGTTTTGCGGGCGTTTTTGAGCTGGTTTTAGTTTTTTTCAAGTGCTTTTAGGCGTTTTGGGAGCATTTTTGAGGTGTTTTCAGGCGTTTTCAGGCATCTTAAGGTGTTTTGGGGGCGTTTTTACGGTGTTTTGAGCCGTTTTGAGGGTGTTTTTGACGTGTTTTTAGGCGTTTTCAGGCGATTTTAGGCATTTGGGGGCGTTTTTAGGGTGTTTTGGGCGCGTTTTTGACGTGTTTTTACGCGTTTTCAGGCGATTTTAGGCGTTTGGAAGCGTTTTTAGGGTGTTTTGACACGTTTTGAGTGCGTTTTTGAGGTGGTTTTAGGCGTTTTCAGGCGTTTTTAGGTGTTTGGGGGCGTTTTTAGGGCGTTCTGAGCCGTTTTGGGGGCGTTTTTGAGGTGTTTTTAGGCGTTTTCAGGCGTTTTTAGGCGTTTGGGGGCGTTTTTAGGGTGTTTTGACGCGTTTTGGGGGCGGTTTTGAGGTGGTTTTAGGCGTTTTCAGGCGTTTTTAGGCGTTTGGGGGCGTTTTTAGGGTGTTTTGACGCGTTTTGGGGGTGTTTTTGAGGTGTTTTTAGGCGTTTTCAGGCGATTTTAGGCGTTTGGGGGCGTTTTTAGGGTGTTTTGAGGGCGTTTTGGGGGCGTTTTTGAGGTGTTTTTAGGCGTTTTCAGGCGATTTAGTGGGGGCGTGGTTTTGAGGCGTTTTGAGGGCGTTTTGACGTGTTTTTAGGCGTTTTCAGGCGTTTATAGGCGTTTGGGGGCGTTTTTAGGGTGTTTTGAGCGTTTTGGGGGCGTTTTTGACGTGTTTTTAGGCGTTTTCAGGCGATTTTAGGCGTTTGGGGGCGTTTTTAGGGTGTTTTGAGCTGTTTTGGGGGCGTTTTTGAGGTGTTTTTAGGCGTTTTCAGGCGTTTATAGGCGTTTGGGGGCGTTTTTAGGGTGTTTTGAGGGGTTTTGGGGGCGTTTTTGACGTGTTTTTAGGCGTTTTCAGGCGATTTGAGGCGTTTGGGGGCGTTTTTAGGGCGTTTTGAGCTGTTTTAGGGGCGTTTTTGAGGTGTTTAGGAGTTCAGGCATAGGCGTTTGGGGGCGTTTTAGGGTGTTTTGAGGGGTTTTGAGGGCGTTTTTGACGTGTTTTTAGGCGTTTTCAGGCGTTTATAGGCGTTTGGAGGCATTTTTACGGTGTTTTGAGGGCGTTTTTGACATGTTTTTAGGCGTTTTCAGGCGATTTTAGGCGTTTGGGGGCGTTTTTAGGGTGTTTTGACGCGTTTTGAGGGCGTTTTTGACGTGTTTTTTGGCGTTTTCAGGCGATTTTAGGCGTTTGGGGGCGTTTTTAGGGCGTTTTGAGCTGTTTTGGGGGCGTTTTTGAGGTGTTTTTAGGCGTTTTCAGGCGTTTATAGGCGTTTGGGGGCGTTTTTAGGGTGTTTTGAGCCGTTTTGAGGGCGTTTTTGAGGTGTTTTTAAGCGTTTTCAGGCGATTTTAGGCGTTTGGAAGCGTTTTTAGGGCGTTTTGAGCCGTTTTGGGGGCGTTTTTGACATGTTTTTAGGCGTTTTCAGGTGTTTTTAGGCGTTTGGAAGCGGTTTTAGGGTGTTTTGACGCGTTTTGAGGGCGTTTTTGAGGTGGTTTTAGGCGTTTTCAGGCGATTTTAGGCGTTTGGGGGCGTTTTTAGGGTGTTCTGACGCGTTTTCGGGGCAGTTTTGAGGTGGTTTTAGGCGTTTTCAGGCATTTTGCAGGCGTTTTTAGGACTTTTCAGGCGTTTTTAGGGTGTTTTTAAGCGTTTTGGGGGTGTTTTTAGGCGTTTTCAGGCGATTTTAGGCGTTTCCGGGCGTTTTTAGGGTGTTTTGACGCGTTTTGGGGGCGGTTTTGAGGTGGTTTTAGGCGTTTTCAGGCGATTTTAGGCGTTTGGGGACGTTTTTAGGGTGTTTTGACGTGTTTTGGGGGTGTTTTTGAGGTGTTTTTAGGCGTTTTCAGGCGATTTTAGGCGTTTGAGGGCGTTTTTAAGGCGTTTTGAGCTGTTTTGGGGGCATTTTTGACGTGTTTTTAGGCGTTTTCAGGCGATTTTAGGCGTTTGGGGGTGTTTTTAGGCGTTTTCAGGCGTTTTCGGGGCGTTTTTAGGACTTTTCAGGCGTTTTTAGGGTGTTTTTAAGCGTTTCGGGGGTGTTTTTAGGCGTTTTGGGGCCATTTTCAGGCATTTTTGGGCCATTTCCACACCTTTTTGTCTGTTTTCAGGTGTTCCCAGCTGTTTTGGGGCCATTTCCACTCATTTTGGTGCCATTTCCACGCCTTTTTGCCCATTTCCACACATTCCCATCAGTTTTGGTGCCATTTCCCTGCGTTCCGGGTCCGTTCTGCCCCCATTGCCCCGTACAGGTGTGTGTGTATGGGGGGGGGGTGCTCTCAGTACCTGGGGTGGCGCGGGAGCAGCCCCGGCGCCCGCTTCGGGGGGGGCTCCCCCTGCGGGAAGAGGTCCCTGCCGGTGCGCAGGATCTGCTCCTCCAGCCGCTGGTGCCGCTGCAGGTCCCACAGCACCTTCTCCAGGCGCGCCTCCCGCCGGCGACCGCGCGCACACCCGCCTGGCACAGGGGGGACAGGGACACAGGGACAGGGAGCTGGGGGGCGCTTGCGGGCGTTTTGGGGGCGTTTTTGAGGTGGTTTTAGGCGTTTTCAGGCGATTTTAGGCGTTTGGGGGCGTTTTTAGGGTGTTTTGACGCGTTTTGGGGGCGTTTTTGACGTGTTTTTAGGCGTTTTCAGGCGATTTTAGGCGTTTGGGGGCGTTTTTAGGGTGTTTTGACGCATTTTCGGGGCGGTTTTGAGGTGGTTTTAGGCGTTTTCAGGCGTTTTCAGGCGTTTTTAGGACTTTTCAGGCGTTTTTAGGGTGTTTTTAAGCGTTTTGGGGGTGTTTTTGAGGTGTTTTTAGGGGTTTTCAGGTGTTTTTAGGCTGTTTTTAGGCGTTTTGGGGGCGTTTTTGAGCTGGTTTTAGTTTTTTTCAAGTGCTTTTAGGCGTTTTAGGAGCATTTTTGAGGTGTTTTTAGGCGTTTTCAGGCATCTTAAGGTGTTTTAGGGGCGTTTTTAGGGTGTTTTGAGGCGTTTTGAGGGCGTTTTTGACGTGTTTTTAGGCGTTTTCAGGCGATTTTAGGCGTTTGGGGGCGTTTTTAGGGTGTTTTGACGCGTTTTGGGGGCGGTTTTGAGGTGGTTTTAGGCGTTTTCAGGCGATTTTAGGCATTTGGGGGCGTTTTTAGACTGTTTTGACGCATTTTGGGGGTGTTTTTGAGGTGTTTTTAAGCGTTTTCAGGCGATTTTAGGCGTTTGGGGGCGTTTTTAGGGTGTTTTGACGCGTTTTCGGGGCAGTTTTGAGGTGTTTTTAGGACTTTTCAGGCGTTTTTAGGGTGTTTTTAGGCGTTTTGGGGCCATTTAAACGCATTTTTGGGCCATTTCCGCACCTTTGTGTCTATTTTCAGGTGTTTCCAGCTGTTTTGGGGCCATTTTCAAGCATTTTGGTGCCATTTCCACGCCTTTTTGTCCATTTCCATGCATTTCCAGCTGTTTTGGGGCCATTTCCACTCATTTTGGTGCCATTTCCACACCTTTTTGTCCATTTCCACGCGTTTCCATCAGTTTTGGGGCCATTTCCACTCATTTTGGTGCCATTTCCACGCCTTTTTGCCCATTTCCACGCGTTCCCATCAGTTTTGGGCCCATTTCCCTGCGTTCCGGGTCCGTTCTGCCCCCATTGCCCCGTACAGGTGTGTGTGTATGGGGGGGGGGGTGCTCTCAGTACCTGGGGTGGCGCGGGAGCAGCCCCGGCGCCCGCTTCGGGGGGGGCTCCCCCTGCGGGAAGAGGTCCCTGCCGGTGCGCAGGATCTGCTCCTCCAGCCGCTGGTGCCGCTGCAGGTCCCACAGCACCTTCTCCAGGCGCGCCTCCCGCCGGCGACCGCGCGCACACCCGCCTGACACAGGGGGACAGGGACACAGGGGAGCTGGGGGGCGCTTGCGGGCGTTTGGGGGGCGTTTTTGAGGTGTTTTTAGGCGTTTTCAGGCGTTTTTAGGCGTTTGGGGGCGTTTTTAGGGTGTTTTGAGGGGTTTTGAGGGTTTTTTTGAGGTGTTTTTAGGCGTTTTCAGGCGATTTTAGGCGTTTGGGGGCGTTTTTAGGGCGTTTTGAGGGTGTTTTTCAGGTGTTTTTAGGCGTTTTCAGGCGATTTTAGGCGTTTGGGGCCGTTTTTACACTGTTTTGAGGCGTTTTGGGAGCGTTTTTGACGTGTTTTTACGAGTTTTCAGGCGTTTTTAGGCGCTTGGGAGCGTTTTTAGAGTGTTTTGACGCGTTTTGGGGGCGGTTTTGAGATGTTTTTAGGCGTTTTCAGGCGTTTTTAGGCGTTTGGGGGCGTTTTTAGGGTGTTTTGACGCGTTTTGAGGGTGTTTTTGAGGTGTTTTTAGGCGTTTTCAGGCGATTTTAGGCGTTTGGGGGCGTTTTTAGGGTGTTTTGAGGCGTTTTGGGGGCGTTTTTGACGTGTTTTTAGGCGTTTTCAGGCGATTTTAGGCGTTTGGGGGGGTTTTTAGGGTGTTTTGACGCGTTTTGAGGGGGTTTTTGAGGTGTTTTTAGGCGTTTTCAGGCGTTTTTAGGCGTTTGGGGGCGTTTTTAGGGTGTTTTGACGCGTTTTGAGGGCGTTTTTGAGGTGTTTTTAGGCGTTTTAAGGCGTTTTTAGGCGTTTGGGGGCGTTTTTAGGGTGTTTTGACGCGTTTTGGGGGTTTTTGAGTGTTTTTAGGCGTTTTCAGCGTTTTTAGGCGTTTGGGGGCGTTTTTAGGGTGTTTTGGGGCGTTTTGAGGGTGTTTTTGACGTGTTTTTAGGCGTTTTCAGGCGATTTTAGGCGTTTGGGGGCGTTTTTAGGGTGTTTTGAGCCGTTTTGGGGGCGTTTTTGACGTGTTTTTAGGCGTTTTCAGGCGATTTTAGGCGTTTGGGGGCGTTTTTAGGGTGTTTTGAGCTGTTTTGGGGGCGTTTTTGACGTGTTTTTAGGCGTTTTCAGGCGTTTTTAGGCGTTTGGGGGCGTTTTTAGGGTGTTTTGACGCGTTTTGGGGGCGGTTTTGAGGTGGTTTTAGGCGTTTTCAGGCGTTTTTAGGCGTTTGGGGGCGTTTTTAGGGCGTTTTGAGCTGTTTTGGGGGCGTTTTTGAGGTGTTTTTAGGCGTTTTCAGGCGATTTTAGGCGTTTGGGGGCGTTTTTAGGGTGTTTTGACGCGTTTTGGGGGTGGTTTTGAGGTGGTTTTAGGCGTTTTCAGGCGATTTTAGGCGTTTGGGGGCGTTTTTAGGGTGTTTTGACGCGTTTTGGGGGTGTTTTTGAGGTGTTTTTAGGCGTTTTCAGGCGATTTTAGGCATTTGGGGGCGTTTTTAGGGTGTTTTGACGCGTTTTGGGGGTGTTTTTCAGGTGTTTTTAGGCGTTTTCAGGACTTTTCACGCGTTTTTAGGGTGTTTTTAACCGTTTTGGGAGTGTTTTTAGGCGTTTTCAGGCGATTTTAGGCGTTTGGAAGCGTTTTTAGGGTGTTTTGAGGCGTTTTGAGGGCGTTTTTAGGCGTTTTCAGGCGTTTATAGTCGTTTGGGGGCGTTTTTAGGGTGTTTTGAGGCGTTTTGAGGGTGTTTTTGAGGTGTTTTTAGGCGTTTTCAGGCGATTATAGGCGTTTGGGGGCGTTTTTAGGGTGTTTTGACGCATTTTGGGGGCAGTTTTGAGGTGGTTTTAGGCGTTTTCAGGCGTTTGGGGGCATTTTTAGGGCGTTCTGAGCCGTTTTGGGGGCGTTTTTGACGTGTTTTTAGGCGTTTTCAGGCGATTTTAGGCGTTTGGGGGCGTTTTTAGGGTGTTTTGAGGGGTTTTCAGGGTGTTTTTGACGTGTTTTAGGCGTTTTCAGGCAATTTTAGGCGTTTGGGGGCGTTTTTAGGGTGTTTTGAGCTGTTTTGGGGGCGTTTTTGAGGTGTTTTTAGGCGTTTTCAGGCGATTTTAGGCGTTTGGGGGCGTTTTTAGGGTGTTTTGAGGGGTTTTGAGGGCGTTTTTGAGGTGTTTTTAGGCGTTTTCAGGCGATTTTAGGCGTTTGGGGGCGTTTTTAGGGTGTTTTGAGGCGTTTTGGGGGCGTTTTTGACGTGTTTTTAGGCGTTTTCAGGCGATTTTAGGCGTTTGGGGGCGTTTTTAGCTGTTTTGGGGGCGTTTTTGAGGTGTTTTTAGGCGTTTTCAGGCGATTTTAGGCGTTTGGGGGCGTTTTTAGGGTGTTTTGAGGCGTTTTGGGGGCGGTTTTGAGGTGTTTTTTGGCGTTTTCAGGCATTTTGGGGGCGTTTTTAGGACTTTTCAGGCGTTTTTAGGGTGTTTTTAAGCATTTTAGGGGTGTTTTTGAGGTGTTTTTAGGCGTTTTCATGCGTTTTTAGGCGCTTGGGGGCGTTTTTAGGGTGTTTTGGGGGCGTTTTGAGGGTGTTTTTGAGGTTTTTTTTGCGTTTTCAGGCGTTTTGGGGGCGTTTTTAGGACTTTTCAGGCGTTTTTAGGGTGTTTTTAAGCGTTTTGGGGGTGTTTTTGAGGTGTTTTTAGGCGTTTTCATGCGTTTTTAGGCGCTTGGGGGCGTTTTTAGGGTGTTTTGGGGGCGTTTTGAGGGTGTTTTTGAGGTGTTTTTAGGCGTTTTCAGGCGTTTTGGGGGCGTTTTTAGGACTTTTCAGGCGTTTTTAGGGTGTTTTTAAGCGTTTTGGGGGTGTTTTTGAGCTGTTTTTAGGCGTTTTCAGGCATTTTTTGGCGTTTTGGAGTGGTTTTAGGCGTTTTAAGGGCGTTTTTGAGGTGGTTTTATGCGTTTTTAGGTGTTTATAGGCGTTTTGGAGGATTGTAAGGCGTTTTGAAAACGTTTTAGGGGTGTTTTCAGGCATTTTTAAGGGCTTTGGGGCTTTTTTAGGAGTCTTGAGAGCGTTTTTTGAGTGTTTCTAGGCGTTTTCAGATGTTTTGGGGGCACTTTTAGAGCGTTTTTAGGCGTTTTGGGGAAGTTTTGAGGTGTTTTTAGGCGTTTTCAGGCATTTTTAGGCATTTTGGGGGTGTTTTTGAGGTGTTTTTACGCTTTTCAGGCATTTTTAGGTGTTTTGGGAACGTTTTTGAGGTGTTTTTAGGTGTTTTCAGGCATTTTTGAGGGCATTTTGAGGTGTTTTTAGGAGTTTTCAGGCGCTTTTAGGCGTTTTGGGAGCATTTTTGAGGTGTTTTCAGGCGTTTTCAGGCATCTTAAGGTGTTTTGGGGGCGTTTTTAGGGTGTTTTGAGGGCGTTTTTGACGTGTTTTCAGGCGGTTTCAGGCGATTTTAGGCGTTTGGGGGCGTTTTTAGGGTGTTTTGACGCATTTTGGGGGCGATTTTGAGGTGGTTTTAGGCGTTTTCAGGCGTTTATAGGCGTTTTCGGGGGTTTTAAGGTGTTTTGAGGACATTTTAGGGGTGTTTTCAGGCATTTTTAAGGGCTTTCAGGCTTTTTTAGGCGTCTTGAGAACGTTTTTTGAGTGTTTTTAGTCGTTTTCAGGCGTTTTGGGGGCATTTTTAGGCCTTTTGGGGACGTTTTGAGGTGTTTTTAGGCATTTCCAGGCGTTTTTAGGCCTTTTGGGGGTGTTTTTAAGGTGTTTTCAGGCATTTTCAGGCGTTTTTAGGCGTTTGGGGGCATTTTTAGGGTGTTTTCAGGCATTTTGGGGGCGTTTTTGAGGTGGTTTTAGGCGTTATTAGGCGTTTATAGGCGTTTTGGGGGGTTTTAAGGCGTTTTGAGGACGTTTCAGGGGTGTTTTCGGGCATTTTTAAGGGCTTTGGGGCTTTTTTAGGCGTCTTGAGAGCGTTTTTTGAGTGTTTTTAGGCGTTTTCAGGCGTTTTGGGGTGTTTTTAGGGCGTTTTTCGGCGTTTTGGGGAAGTTTTGAGGTGTTTTTAGGCGTTTTCAGGCGTTTTTAGGCGTTTTGGGGGCGTTTTTGAGGTGGTTTTAGGCGTTTTCAGGCATTTTTAGGCGTTTGTGGGTTATTTTTAGGCATCTTGAGGACGTTTTGGGGGTGTTTTTAGGCGTTCTGGAGATGTTTTAAGGTGGTTTTGGCCAAATTTAGGCGATTGGGGGCGTTTTTGAGGAATTTTTGAGGTGAGTTTAGGCATTTTGAGGGCGGTTTTGAGGTGGTTTTAGGAGTTTTGGGGGTGTTCTCATGCGTTTTTGAGCGATTTTAGGTGACTTGGGGGCGTTTTAGGTGGTTTTGGGCGGTTTTAGGTGTTTTGGGGCCGTTTTTCAGGTGTTTTAAGGCGTTTTGGGGATATTTTAGGCATTTGGGAGCATATTTGGGGTCATTTTAGGCGGGTTCAGATGGTTTTAGAAGTTTTTGGGGTGGTTTTAGGGGGTTTTGGGGTGGTTTTAGGCTTTTTTGTGTGTTTTTAGATGTTTCTGGAGCTTTTAGATGTTTCAGGGTCGTTTTTAGGGTGATTTTAGGTGCTTCTGAGGTCATTTTAGGCGGTTTTGGGGTGATTTTAGGTCTTGGGGGGACACGTTAAGGGTGATTTTAGGCGTTTTGGGGCAATTTTAGCCATTTTGGGTGTGTCTTTAAGTGTTTTGGGACAATTTTAGCAATTTTGGGGGTGTCTTTAGGCGTTTCTAGGGTGTTTTAGCCGGTTTTCCTGTGTTTTTAAGCGTTTTGGGGTGGTTTTAGGCGTTCTGGGGGTGTTTTGGGGCGTTCTGGGGGTGGTTTTGGAGTGGTTTTAGGCGTTTTGGGGCAGTTTTAAGCATTTTGGGGCTGGTTTTAGGTCTTCTTTGGGGTGATTTTAGGCGGTTTTGGGGTGATTTTAGGCGTTTTGGGGGTGACTTTAGACGTTTCTGGGCTGGTTTTAGGCAGTTTTGGGGTGGTTTTAGGCATTTGGGGGGCAAATCTTGGCGGTTTTGGGGTGTTTTTACATCTTTTGGGTTGATTTTAGGGGGTTTTGGGTGTTTTGGGGGGGGGGTTTGGTACTCACCAGGGGCGCGGGGCCGGTCGATGAGGGCAGGTTTGGGGGGTGCGGGCTCGTCGTCGAAATCGAACTCAGTGGGGGCGGGAGGTCTAACGGTGGGGATCCCAAAATGAGCCCCCCATAATCCCCCATAGGCTCCCCTGAATACCCCGTAGACCCCCACAGACCCCATTAAACACCCCATAGACCCCCTTTAACCCCCCCAGACCCCCATAGACCCGTTTTAACCCCCCAGAACCCCTTTAACCCCCCGTAGACCCCATTAGACCCCCCCCAGACCCCCTTGAACCCCCCCAGACCCCCTTTAGCCCCCATAGACCCCCTTTAATCCCCCATAGACCCCCTTTAATCCCCCATAGACCCCCTTTAACCCCCCCATAGACCCCTTTAACCCCCCATAGACCCCTTTAACCCCCCCATAGACCCCCTTTAACCCCCCATAGACCCCCTTTAACCCCCCATAGACCCCCTTTAACCCCCCATAGACCCCTTTAACTCCCCATAGATCCCCCATAGACCCCCTTTAACCCCCCCATAGACCCCCATAGACCCCCTTTATCTCCCACAGACCCCCTTTAACCCCCCATAAACGGCACAGACCCCCTTTAACCCCCTATAGACCCCAAGCCTTTATACCCCCCACAGCACCCTTTAACCCCCCATAGACCCCATTAAACCCCCCCACAGACCCCCTTTAAACCCCCAGAGCCCTTTCACCCCCCATAGACACCCACAGACCCCCTTTAACCCCCCCATAGACCCCTTTAACCCCCCCATAGACCCCTATAACCACCCCTTTTACCCCCCATAGATCCGGTTTCCTGTTCCATAGGGTCCAGCCCCATAGACCCCACTCCCCATAAGTTGTCTTGCCCCATAGGGTGCTCAACCCTATAGATCCCCCATCCCCCACCCCCATAGACCCCCCATAACCCCCCCATAGACCCCCATAGACCTCAATACCCCCATAGACCCCCATAACCCCCTTTAACCCCTCATAGACCCCCCATAACCCCCCCTAGACCCCCACTTCTCCTCCTCCTCTCCCTCGCTCTGGGGCTGCCCCACAGCCCCCGGCTCCTCCTCGCTGTCCGGCTCCGGGGTGGGCTCTCGGCGGGGGCGGGGCTTAAGGCGGAGGGGAGGGGGGGGCGGCGGGGGGAGGGTCCCGTGACCGGAACAGCCTCCCGCCCCTCCCCCCGCTAAGAGCTCATAGAGGCGGCGGATGTCGGCGGGGGGGGGCAGCCACCCCCCGGGGGGTTCCCCCTCCTCATCGCTGCAGGGGATCTCCCACGGGTCCGTGACGTCATCGGGAGGGGGGGGAGGGGGTGGGGGGGATGGGGCGGGAGGAGGGGAGGGGGGGGAGGGGGAGGAGCGGAGGGGAGAAGGGGGAGCGTCCATTGGGGGGGGCTGTGGGGAGGGAGAGAGGTGTAAAGGGGTATATAGGGAGCCATAGGGACCCACAGGGTCCCATAGGGACCCCATAGGGACACATAGAGACCCATAGAGACCCCATAGAGATACATAGGGACCCATAGAGACCCATAGGGACGCATAGAGACCCCATAGAGACCCATAGAGACCCATGGAGACCCCATAAAGACCCCATAGAGATACATAGGGACCCACAGAGACCCCATAGAAACCCCATAGAGACTCCATAGAGATACATAGGGACCCACAGAGACCCATAGGGACCCATAGAGACCCATAGAGACCCATGGAGACCCCACAGAAACCCCATAGAGACCCCATAGAGATACATAGGGACCCATAGAGACACATAGAGACCCCATCGAGACCCATAGGGACCCCCATAACACGAACCGGAACCCTGATAACACGAACCTGACCCCCATAACACGAACGGGACACCGATAATACAAACCGGACCCCGATAAGACGAACCTGACCCCCATAACACGAACCGGGCACCCATAACAGGAACGCGACCCCCATAACACGAACCGGACCCCGATAACACGAACGGGACCCCATAACACGAATCGGAACCCTGATAACACGAACCGGACCCCTATAACACGAACGGGACCCCGATAATACGAACCGGGCCCTTCAGCTCCGGTCCCCTCAGCCCGCGGCCGCCATCTTGGCCCGGTTCCCGCCTCCCTCTGAGGCGCAGCTGCGCCTGCGCGGTTGGTGGGGGACGGGGGAGGGTTGCCATGGAGACGCCGCGGTCTTAAAGGGTCAACACTATGTGGGCCCCCTTTAAGCGGATAATTAATCACTGTAGCAATTAATTACGTCATTAACACGGCTGCCATTAAGGTTGTAATTAAGAGGGATGCGCAGGGCTCGGATTGAGAGCTCTTACTCCCGCCATGATCCCTTTACAACCCGCCATTGCCGCTTTAAGAAGCCTTGGGTCCACCCCGGTGCCGCTTTAAGAAGCGCTGACCCCCCCCCACACCGTTGCCGCTTTAAGAAGCGGCAGTCCCGCCCCCCGCAGTCACTGATTGGCTCTCGCGGCGTCACAGACGTAGAACGAACCAATCAGGAGGCGGCGTGGGGACAGCGCGGTCCTAAAGTCCGCTTCCAGTGTGGGGCCCGTCATAGGGCTCAAATTGGGTCCAATTGCTGCGATTTTGGGGCCAATTGAAGCGGAAACGAAGGCGGGGCAGGAATTGGCTCTTTTTTACTCAAAAGAGAGGCGAGGAAGCGTTAAATCAGCAGGCGGGAGCTGTCGGTCCGTGGCTGGAGCGGCAGGGGGCAATGGCGAGCAATGGGAGCTGGCCAGCAACAGGAGGTACCCATCAGTACCCGGCAATGGCCATCAATGTCGATTGATATCCATCAATATCCATCAATGTTCATCAATATCCATCGATATCGATTAATATCCATCAATATCCATCAATGTTCATCAATATCCGTTAATATCCATCAATATCCGTCAATGGCCATCAATGGCCATCAATGTCGATTAATATCCACCAATATCCATCAGTATCCATCAGTATCGATTAATATCCATCAATGTTCATCAATATCCATCAATATCGATTAATATGCATCAATAATGTCCTTCAATATCCATCAATACCCATCAATACCCACCAATACCCATCAATACCCATCAGTATCCATCAACACCCATCAATGCCCATCAATACCCATCAATACCCATCAGTAGCCATGAGTACCCATCAATCCCCATCAATCCCCATCAGTATCCAACAATACCCACCAATACCCATCAATACCATCAATACCCATCAATACCCATCAGTATCCATCAACACCCATCAATGCCCATCAATCCCCATCAATACCCATCAGTATCCATCGATACCCACCAATACCCATCAATACCCATCAATACCCATCAATACCCATCAGTATCCATCAATACCCATCAATGCCCATCAATATCCATGGATACCATCAATACCCATCAGTACCCATCAATACCCATCAATACCCATCAGTATCCATCAATACCCATCAATACCCATCAATATCCATCAATACCCATCAGTATCCATCAATACCCATCAATACCCATCAATATCCATCAATACCCATCAGTATCCATCAATACCCATCAATACCCATCAATATCCATCAATACCCATCAGTATCCACCAATACCCATCAATACCCATCAATACCCATCAATACCCATCAGTATCCATCAATACCCATCAATACCCATCAATATCCATGGATACCATCAATACCCATCAGTACCCATCAATAGCCATCAATACCCATCAATCCCCATCAGTATCCGTCAATACCCATCAATACCCACCAATACCCACCAATACCCATCAGTATCCATCGATACCCACCAATACCCATCAATCCCCATCAATACCCATCAGTATCCATCGATACCCACCAATACCCATCAATACCCATCAATACCCATCAATACCCACCAATACCCACCAATACCCATCAATCCCCATCAATACCCATCAGTATCCATCGATACCCACCAATACCCATCAATACCCATCAATACCCACCAATACCCACCAATACCCATCAATACCCATCAATACCCATCAATCACTCGGGGGGGGCATCGATCCCATTGCAATGGGGCAGGGCAGGCCCTGAGGGCTTTGTGAGTCACTGGGGGCTGCTGTTAATGAGGGTCAAGGGCAGCCAATCAATCACTGCCAATCAATCACTGCCAATCAATCACTGCCAATCAATCACTGCCAATCAATCAATGGCAATCACAGCCAATCAACCACAGCCAATCAATCAATCCTAATCAATCACAGCCAATCAATAACTGCCAACCAATCACAGCCAATCAATAATCAATAACTGCCAATCAATCACAGCCAATCAATCACTGCCAATCAATCACTGCCAATCAATAACTGCCAATCAATCAATGCCAATCAATCACTGCCAATCAATAGCTGATAATCAATCACACCCAATCATTAATCACAGCCAATCAATCACAGCCGATCAATCGCTGCCAATCAATCACAGCCAATCAGTGCCAATCGTTATCAATCCCTATCAATCCCTGTCACTCACTGCTAATCCCTATTGATCACTTCCAATCACTCAATCGCTGTCAATCGCTATCGATCCCAGTCAATCCCAATCAATCCCTGTCAATAACGATCAATCACTGTCAGTCACTGTCAACCCCAATCAATAGCTATCGATCCCAATGGATCCCTATCAATCCCAATCAATCCTGATCAATCCCTATCGATCCCACTCAATCCCGATCAATCGGTATCGATCCCAATCAATCCCACTCAATCCCAATCAATTGCTATTGATCCCAATCGATCCAGCTCGATCCCAACCAGTCACTATTGATCCCATTGGATCCCAATCAATTGTTATCAATCCCAATCAATCCCAACCAATCGCTATCGATCCCAATCAATCCCACTCAATCCCACTCAATCACTATCAATCCGTCAATCCCAATCAATCACGATCAATCCCTATCAATCCCATTCAATCCCAATCAATCCCTATGGATACCAATCGATCCCAATCAATCGCTATCGGTCCCAATCAATCGCTATCGATCCCAATCAATCGCTATCGGTCCCAATCAATCGCTATCGATCCCAATCAATCGCTATCGATCCCAATCACTCCCTATCAATCCCAATCAATCACTATCGGTCCCAATCGATCCCAATCAATCGCTTTCAATCCCAATCAGTCGCTATCAATCCCGATGAATGTTGATCGATCCCTATCGATCCCAATCGATCCCAAGAAATCCCAATCAATCAGTATTGATCCCTATCGATCCCAATCCCCATCGATCCCGATCGATCCCGATCGATCCCCACCAATCCCTGCCCCTCACTCCCCTCCCCTCCCCCCATCCGGTTCCTTTTCCCCTTCCCCCCTCTCCCCTTTCCCCCTCCCCCACAGCCGCGCCCTCCCCAGCAGGCCCCGCCCCGCCCCCGAGGAGGCCCCGCCCTTTTCCCGCGGAGGCCCCGCCCCCATCAGCCGCTGCATCCGGATTGGCCGAGCCCCGTGCAGGCGGGGCGGGACTTCCCGCGCCGGCTCCCCCCGCGTTTCCCGCCAAATCCGGAGCTGGGCCCCGCCCACTCGGTCCAGGAGCGCGGCAGAGACCGGGAGGGAGGAAACCTGGGAGGGGGAGGGGGGGCATGGACCCCATAGGGACACATTGGGACCCATAGGGACCCCATAGAGACCCAAAGAGACCCCATAGGGACCCATAGAGACCCCATAGAGACCCATAGAGACCCCATAGGGACCCATAGAGACCCATAGAGAACCTATAGTGACCCATAGGGACACCATAGAGACCCATAGAGACCCCATAGAGACCCCATAGAGACCCATAGGGACACCATAGAGACGCATAGAGACCCATAGAGACCCATTGGGACCCATAGAGACCCCATAGAGACCCATAGGGACCCATAGAGACCCATACGATGCATAGAGACCCCATAGAGACCCCATAGAGACCCATAGAGACCCCATAGGGACCCATAGAGACCCATAGAGACCCTATAGAGACCCATAGAGACCCCATAGAGACCCATAGAGACCCCATAGAGACCCATAGAGACCCATAGAGACCCATAGAGACCCATAGAGACCCATAGAGACCCATTGGGACCCATAGAGACCCAATAAGTACCCATAGGGACCCATAGAGACCCATACGATGCATAGAGACCCATAGAGACCCCATAGAGACCCATAGAGACCCCATAGGGACCCATAGAGACCCATAGAGACCCATAGGGACCCATAGGGACACATAGAGACCCATAGAGACCCCATAGGGACCCATAGAGACCCATAGGGACACCATAGAGACCCATAGAGACCCCATAGAGACCCATAGAGACCCATAGGGACACCATAGAGACGCATAGAGACCCATAGAGACCCATAGGGACCCATAGAGACCCCATAGAGACCCATAGGGACCCATAGAGACCCATACGATGCATAGAGACCCCATAGAGACCCATAGAGACCCATAGAGACCCCATAGGGACCCATAGAGACCCATAGAGACCCCATAGAGACCCATAGAGACCCATAGAGACCCATAGGATGCATAGAGACCCCATAGAAACCCCATAGAGACCCACAGACCCTCTAGACCCCATAGAGACCCCATACACCCCATAGACCCCACATTCACATCCATACCCAGGTACCCCATATCCATGCATCCCATATCCACACCCCTGTACCCCACATCCACATCCATGTACCCCACATCCCTGTGTTCCATATCCAGACCCATGTATCCCATATCCATATATACACATACCCCATACCCCATATCCCATACCCCACACCCCATATCCCATGTGCCCTGCCTTTAG
>NW_026900611.1:0-173033 GCF_033783945.1 Neopsephotus bourkii
TTATCTCTGTGACCTGGAACATGTTGCTTGTAGTTACCTCTTAAGTACACATAGAACAGAGGTGGAACTGTTTCAAACAGTGAAAGTCCCGAGGACAGTCTCTTTCCAAAGATAATAGATTACGTGCAGGAATTGTTTTAAAAGGATTGTATTTCTTGATGTGTCTGGTGATAGGAATATTTGCCATGTTCTGTAGGTATGGCCAGAACACACTTATCCAGTTTGAAGACTTTGGAAACCACAATGCTTTTCGTTTTTTAAGGAAGTACAGAGAGAAATATTGTACCTTCAATGACGATATTCAAGGTACACCCTTTATGTTCCTTAATGTATATATGGAAATTTTGCCTAAAGCTGTAATCTGCCACAGAAGTTTGGCTCACCTTAGATTTGTGCTGCTTTCACAGGGACAGCTTCAGTGGCTTTGGCAGGACTGCTGGCAGCACAGAAAGCCACGGGTAAACCACTTGCAGAGCAGAAAGTGCTGTTCCTTGGGGCAGGAGAGGTGAGTTCTCTTAAGGGCTCTAGAGCAACAAGAGATTTAACTGTCTATTTTCTGGTTCTGTAGGACTCATGGAGATTCACATTCTCTGAATTCCGTTGCAGGACATTTTATATGAGGTCAGCTGAAACACATTAACAGAAGGGACTACCTGCTGAAAGTTGACTATTTGAAAGGTGTTTAACATTTACAAGACTCAGGTGTTTCACTTTCTTACATGGACTTGAAAAAAGCATCAGTGACTTGTGTGTAGTTGAAGGGGAATGTACCATAAAATTATAATCAGTAAGAGAGAGGGAAAGAGCATCTTGTTGATTTTCTGTAGCATTGGAGAGATGTACATGGTGGTTTTCTTAGCAAGTTAAATCAGTGGCTGTTTGCAGCAAGTTTACTGGGGCAGCTGTGTCAGGACCAGCACCATGCTTCTCGGTATTTCAGTGAAATTGCTTCTGTGGTGCTGTAAAAATAACTTAATTAGCTGAAATCTTCTCCAACCAACCAGGGAAGGTCGTGATTGCAGTAACTGGCCAATGTTGTGTTGTTGCCCTGCTCTGCGCTTTCCTCTACCTTATTTCTCCTGCCAGGTTTAGCAGCATGTGCAGTGAGCCAAGAGAAGGGATGCGGAGGTAAGCACTGCCAGCACCTACTTTGTGCCCTCTGTCAGCAAGCCCTTTGTCACAGGCAGCAGGAGCAAAGACAGGATTGGAAAGCAGCTGGGCGCAAAACATTGTGCTATGGTTTCTTGACAGGAGGGCTTGCAGCACTAAATTATTGTTACTGTCTGGTTGGGCTGCTTTACAGTGGCTGCTGAACTGGTACAGACATGGGGGCACAACACCCAGAAATGCTGCCTCTCTCTTGCACTTGAAAACATGACACTGTTGATGCCAGTAGTCTGCCCCCATCTAGGGAAACATTGCTTGTGTTTCAGAACTGGCTTATTAAATGAGTTTTGTGGAGATCTTGCACTGGGTGGTGGTTGTGATCTGTGATGAGAAACCTTTTTTGTGAATTTTTAAAAATCCAAGTCCTTTTATCCTTAAGGCTGCACTGGGAATTGCAAACCTCATTGTTATGGCTATGATGGAAAGTGGTGTTTCTGCTGAGGAAGCCTATAGGAGAATATGGATGTTTGACAAATATGGTTTACTGGTTCAGGTAAGGGTGCACCAAGCCTTGAAATACCACAGTACAGATGGCCAGATGCTTTCTGTGTCTTCTGCACAAAAATAATCAACCTTTTATCTACAGGGCCGAGAACAAAAGGTTGATGCTAATCAAGAACCATTTACGCATCAGGTTCCAGAGCAGATACCAAAGACATTTGTGGAGGCAGTGAATGTACTTCGGCCTTCAGCTATCATTGGTAAGTAAGGCTATTTTTGATCCTGTATCTCCATCGTTCAGTTATTTGCTGCATTTGATTCACTGATGTGGCTCCAGGGAGGTTGGTGACAGTGATCTGCATTTCTGCTGGTGTAACATGAACATGCGAGTTCAGTTTTCTGCTTGAAAATACACTGAGCTGCAGGTTAGCTCACAATGCATCCTTCATTCAGCTGTGGTGCTCCTTCTGCATCTTGTGTCCATACTAACTGCTTCCTCTCATCCTTGTCCAGCTCGTATTAGACTTCCGTAGAAGACTGAGCATGTTTTCAGGGACTGCATGGCCATAATGAACTGAAATTGTAATGAAAGGGACTATGAGTCAGGAAGGCAAAAACACAACCTTTTTTTTCCCCAGACACATCCCCTACATCAGCAGTAAGGTGACAACAGTCACAAACACGGTGTTTTCTCTTTTGCAGGAGTTTTCTAACTGAGTAATTATATTTTTCTGACCTTCCCTCCCCCAATAGCTGGCCAGAATGTGCCAGCAGCATGGGTTGAAGGAGCTTATTTCATGCCACAGGTCACCTCTACCTGTTATGTTACTGACATATGTAGGTATTGATTTATAACCATGGCTGTCTGCAGAGGTCAGGTGGGATTACAGGTATTTCCTAATACAACTCTGCAGTTTCCTTTGCACGTAATTTATCTGGAAAATTGCAGTTTTTTAGCTGAGTAGCTTCCCTAAAGTCTATAGCCAGTGTATGTGTACACTGTTTTTATGTGTTTGCACCTATGTGTTTGGGTGTGGTGAGAAATACCAGCATGAAGGGAATGTGCATTGCACAGTTAACACCCAGCTAGGATGAATCATCTGTGAAGAATCTGCAGCTCCCACAGGGCGGTGATAAGTGTTCTCTGCACATGTTAATACAAAAAAATTATGTAAAATAGGCTTTTGGAACACATTAATTAGATGTTCCTGTGAAAATGAGAATTTTAAGCAGCCAGAAACAGAGCAGTGCCTGGTTTCCTTCTCCTGCTGCTAGAAAAGCCTGCCATGCTTTGCTCTGAGTGGGAGATTTCAGGGTTGGTAAGAACTTAATCTACAGTCGCTGTCACCTGCCCTGAGGCAGACAAGTATTGATTCTATTTTTATGTGTTTCCATTTATTCCAGGAGTTGCAGGAGCTGGGCGGCTCTTCTCTCAGGATGTGATCAAAGCAATGGCCTCTATCAATGAGCGACCCATAATATTTGCACTAAGTAACCCCACAGTGAAATCTGAATGCACAGCAGAGGAAGCATATACACTAACAGAGGTATGTAACGTTCACAAATGTTGATCTTTTGGCAACATTAGTGATGAAATTTTTTACTGACTGAGAATACAAGAACTCAATTTATTTTTTTATTATTTGGAGTTACTGACATAATAATTCAGATCTTTCCTGTCTTCTGGCAAAAAGTAAATGGAGGTGATGTGAAAAGAAGTCTTGATTTTTAAATAATAAAATTTTGCTTAAAAGATTAAAATAGCCCAAATCTTTGTTATTACTTTTAAAAAGAATGACCAGTAGGTGCTGTTTCATAGTTTTACTCAATTAACGGTTTCCCACCATGCTTTTAAATTATTTTGTGTTCTAAAGATGGGGCTTGGAGCAACCTGGTCTAGTGGAGGGCATCCCTGCCTATGGCGTGGGATGGGACTGGATGAGTTTTAGGGTTCCTTCCAACCCACACCAGTCTGTGATTGTATGATCTTAAGTTAATACTGTAATAGAGACTAAGGGATGTTGTGATGGTTGAATAAAATCCTTAAAGCAGGTCATGTCCTTGCATCAGTTCAGGAATTCTGCTTTGTACTCGGTTATTTCCTAGTGTCTGCAAGTCAGAACTCGTATCATTAGCTATGACCCATTAAGACTTTGCTTCCTGTGCAGGAGTCAGTGGTAGCCTTCTGTCCTCGTGAACCCCCTCACAAAGTCTTTGTCTCATACACTGGCACCACCAAACGCTGAAATGAGTGAACCAAGAACAGATATATAACATCTCATTTTGCACCATTACCTCCAAGCCCTTACACTCCAGGGTGTTTGTGGGGGTTGGAGGTTGGGGGTTTGGGTGTTTTTCAGTAACACTATCACCCATCACCTCTGTATCTCTGTCTGTATCTATCCTTCTGCACTATCTATTATATGAAACTGTCTCTGAAGAGAGCTTGAGGGCAGAGGTGGGGGCAAGGGAGCATCAGGCAGATAGAGCACTCTCTCTGACACTGTGAACTGGGTGGTAATGCCTTTCCCCTACATGGTAGCTCCAGCTCACTGTGATCTCTCCTTGTCCACAAGGCCTGCCTGCAGGCTTCAGGGGTGGGACTCATGAAAAGACTGCTTTTTTAACCTTTTTTTTTTCTTAATACAGTCCCAAACCAAGTGACTCATACATGAAAATGAATGGGTGGAGATCTTTCCTTGTTTCTTGCTACAGAACTATGAACTCCTTCCTTCCACTTTTAGTGTGGTTCATTTTACAGCATCACAACCTCAGGGAAGGGTATAATACCATTATGTCCAGTTGGCACCCGGGTTTTCTTTGTTACTGGGCCTGTCAGCTTGGAGGGAGCTCTTATTAAGAGAGATTTGCAGGTCCAAAGTGAGTCCTTGCCAGGAATAATAGCCTCTGGGCAAAAGCTTTTAATAATAAATGAAAACGGTTTTAAATGAAGATGGTTTAATATGTCTCAGATACTTTGCATTAGTCAGAATAGTGACTTGGGCAGTGTTTCAGTATGCAAAATTAAATTCCAATATCTTGGATAAAAATTAAACAAGCAATTACACAGCAAAGCCTTTAGTTGGCCTAAATAAATGTGAAACCCACTAGCATCTCTGATGGCTGAAGGAGGCCAGCAGCACTATAAGAGGGAGAATCAGCCTAATTTTTACTTCCACTTTTTATGGAGTATCAACAGAGCAATAGATGTTTTAAGGGAAGAGGCTCACTTGTTCCCCGTGGCTGTGTATTGAGTCCCACAAGTCAGACCTCGGGACAGTTGTTATCAGATGCAGAAGCAAGATTAGACTGTACTGGTAGGATTCAGGTGTGGTAACAGGTCTTCACTGAAGTAGCTGTGTGAGCAGTGCTATTTGAAGAGTTTGTGCCAAATGGAGAGGGGAACTTTGGTTTTCTCCTGTATTGAATCTATATGTCCTTTTATTCATTATTTTCCATAAGCTATTATTTATAGACATAGATTATTTGGATGATTAAATAGTCCTGGTCAGTAAATTAATGGGTTTAATTTTGTTCCATACATTTTGTAATGTTTCTGGATCTTTCTCCACATCTGATGTTTATTTTCATAATGCTTTTTAGTTCTCTGAAATGTACTCAGTTTACCCCTCGTTTGCCCTTAGAGTGTAAAGTTTTAACTAACAAAGGTTGTCAAGCAGTTAGGAATCAGAGCTATCAGCCCCATATGTCTTCTGGCCTCTGGAATAGCCTAATCCTGGTGTGAAATCTTAGGTAGGAGCTCAGTACGGAAGGTATCATCACTATTCCTTATTCTTTTTCCACTAGGTGGCACCTGTAACAGCCCGACGATGCTTTAGTGCGCTTTGCCACTGGGCATTGTGTGGGCTTTTGTTGTGTTTTAATATTCATTGTCCTTTGGTCCTGTCTCAAATTCATCCATACCTTTTGCTGCCTACACAAAAAGGCTATTGTCATGGGCATGCCCTAACATTCAAACATAGCTCCTGAGACCTTAGCCTCTTTGGTGGTTTGTTTTCAAACCTTGTGGGCCTGGAGAACATTAAGCATTTTAAAGTAATGCTATTAAATCTGTTACTCAAAAGAAAGTAGATATTTTTTTCTTACAGGGAGTTTATTGCCTGAGGAAAGGGTCATTTATCTGGAGGGTGTATTTCACACTCCAGCCTCTGGATTTGCTTTAATGTTTCATGCTGACTAAAATCCTTTCCAAAGGAAAGCAAACTGCATTATTCACCCCTCTCAGAGCTCTCAGCAAGTATGATACAGCACTCCCCCTTTCACCCTCCCACCCATCACTAAACAAGTGCCCTTTTGTTACTGTACTTTTACTCAATCTCCTTTTGGAAGTGGCCATTTTCAGCTGTCTTTATGCAGTCCCTGTGTTTGCGGGTCCCAGTCTTCGTTGTGGTTATAATAATGATTATCGCACAAATACTTTGTCTGTGAGCAGTTCCTGTAAACATTGCTGTCTTAAAGAACTATGAATGATAAAACAAATAGATTGCTCCAGTTCCTTGGAAAGCAGCACAATTCAATGTGTGTGCTTGCCTCTCACTTTCCAGATGTTTGCTGCAATGTTTCTGCAGAAACATGCAGAAGCTGACTGATTCTTGTATCTCTTCCAGGCCCTACTGGAAAGAGTGGGTTTGGTGGCTGTCATCTAGAAACAGAGTCAGCAAGGGATTTAAGTGTATCCTTGAATCCAGTTGCATTCAGAAGGGCCATTTGCCATTTTGCTGCATGGTCAAGTACCTTCCTGTCTCAGACCTAAATCTGGGAGCTGCAGGACTCTGTCCCTGCATTTCTTAATGACTCCATACTCCTGGTTCTTTAAAAAGTTGCCTGACCGTGATCATTCCTCTGTTTAACAGGGCCGTTGCTTGTTTGCCAGTGGGAGTCCCTTTGAGCTGGTGACTCTGAAAGATGGAAGAAGCTTCAAACCAGGCCAAGGAAACAATGCTTACATTTTCCCAGGTAATAAATAAAATTGTTAAAAACCTACTTAAAAATCATTTAATCTAGGCTATTACCACCTCTTCCTGGGTTCCCTTGCTACACTGGGCACAGTTAGTGAAGCAGCATGAGGCATTACCAGCATTTAAATGCTTTAATTGCTTTAAAGCTGAGAATTTAATCAGCGGAATCAATGAAAGAGAATCAGTTAAGGACAGATGTTAGGCCTGTTTAGCTACGCATGCAAACATGCACACGGTGAGCTCACCCAACTGATTGTTTCTAAGAAAACAGAAGGATGTTATTAAAGGCTTTGAAAGCTGCTGCATTATGGGTTCTGCTTATTTGTGGGGGAGGCAGGGGGAGGACAAAACAGTTGTTGATATGCTCCCCTTGAAGTTAACCTCTGCACAAGTGAGAGTACAAAAGAAGCACTGGGGATATTTCTCTCCCTGTCATTCCTGAGCTGCTAATCTGTAGCTCTTTGCTAAAAGCCACCTATTAGGGTAAGCGACTAGCACACATGCTGAGAGTGTAGAAAGCTTTGGGAAGATTAATAAAACCCCTAACATTCTAGATTACTGTCAGCTCTCAGCAGCAGGCTGCTGTTTTAAAGTGATGTGTCCTAATTGGCAATAATTTCATTGTAGGTGTGGCTCTTGCTGTGATCCTCAGCAGCGTTCGACATATTAGCGATAAGGTTTTCCTAGAAGCTGCTAAGGTAAGTGTGGGAACAGAGTAGGCTGGGGCTTCTGACGTGATGGTGGATGGCACGATGGGCAATTTCTCCAGTCTTGATGAAACTCTCAGGTTTCCTGTTGGATTTCTGCGTGGTTTATCCCTCCCCAATGGGAAAAAACAGATTTTGATCAGACAAAATTGTGAAAAGTATCACCTTCCACTGCAATTTTGATTTTTGCTCATCCAGAAACTAAACACTCAAATAGGAAATCTGTCCATGTGTATGTTGCCTCCCCACCTTGTATGTCTGGCAACAGGCCTGAGTTGATCTTTGAGAATTTTAAGATTTTTGACTGTGTTTTTCTAGTGCTTTGGGAGCACTTTAGTAGTAAGAACACTGGAACTTGTTCTCTCAGGTGTTTTAGCGTGTTATTGATCCAATTTGGGAAGCAGTAAATAGAATCCCAGCCTGGTTTGTATTGGAAGGGACCTTAAAGCTCCTCCCCCTCCAACCCCTGCCACAGGCAGGGACCCCTTCCACTGGAGCAGCTTGCTCCAAGCCCGTGTCCAACCTGGCCTTGACCACTGCCAGGGATGGGGCAACCACAGCTTCTCTGGGCACCCTGTGCCAGCGCCTCAGCACCCTCACAGGGAAGAGCTTCTGCCTAAGAGCTCAGCTCAGTCTCCCCTCGGGCAGGTTCAAGCCATTCCCCTTGGCCTGTCCCTACAGGCCCTTGTCCCAAGCCCCTCTCCAGCTTTCCTGCAGCCTCTTTAGGCACTGGAGCTGCTCTAAGGACTTGTTTGTTTTTCTAACCCAGGCGTTGTCGGAACAGTTGACTGATGAAGAACTTGCACAGGGAAGACTCTATCCTCCACTGTCTAATATCAGGGAAGTTTCTATTTATATTGCTGTCAAGGTGAGTATGAAGCATAAAAGTGGACTGTACTAAAAGTGTTTTATGTGTCCATTAAGCTGCTGAATTGCACACTATGACTCTCGAACACTAGGTGCTGGGGCGCAAAGTACCCAGTTCTTTATGCCTTTAATAAGAGATGCTTTAAAATGTCTAAATTTGTTGGATGCTTCAGTATGGCAATGATGGTGAGCCAAAGTTATGCTCCTTTGATTTCTGAAATTAAGTTTTCAGATCCCTTTGGTGTTTGTCTTTATCCAGTTTGTGAGTTCTAAGCATATTGCAGTAGAAGCGCTGGATGCTATGCGAATGTAATAAAAGGCACAAACCACATGGTGATTTAACTTTCCAGGTTATGGAATTTTTGTACGCAAACAACATGGCTTTCCATTACCCTGAACCTGCAGACAAGAACAGTTACATTCGATCAAAGGTTTGGTCCTACGAATACGAATCCTTCATGCCAGATGTGTATGACTGGCCTGAATCTAAGGTTCACTGATGCATCAGAAGATCACACTCCTTAGGCAGTATCTTCTTCTCTGCAGGGATCCCCTTTTCGATCTGATTTAAATCACGATCTTTGAGTCCTGTAATTTATTTTCACTCATTTTGTTGTCTTTTTTTTTTCTTACCCCCTTCTACCCTGTTTTTCACTTGACATGGATTTCTCCCCACTCTCCCAAGTACCTCATAAACTGTATGGATGATGACATCTGTCACAGGAATGAGAGAGCTCTCCAGAATTAATTTAATGACACTGTATTTCTAGCTTAAAGCCAGCACCACAGTAAAAATTCCATTAATGATGTTTTAGAAACATGTGCTTGATGATGAATTATAGCTCTCTCATCACTGCCGATTTCCAGAATGATTTATTTCTGCTTTAAATAATCAGTCTTATAATTGTCCTCTTATTGTCACACTGCATTATCTGTGACATCACCAGAGAGCATTTGTCAAACAAAAAAAGTAGCTTAAAACAAAATTAACAGTCTAATTTTTTCAAGGCTAGGTTGGACAGAGCATTGGGCAGTGTGGTCTAGGGTGATGGCAGGGGGTTGGAACGTAGTGATCTTAAGGTCCTTTCCAACCCAGACCTGTCTGTGATTTTATAATGGGGTTTCTGGTTTGTCTGATGTTTAAAGTTTGCCATATCCAGTCCTGCTTGTGGCGTTGGCTCCTCTATTTCTTTAAGTGTGCTCTGAGGACCAGCACGGTTTGCAGATGTGGACTCTGCAGCAATGTTTGTGTTTCATGTTTTCATCATTGTGTGAAATGTATGAATCAGGAAAAATGTGAAACAGTTAACATTATCCTTGGAAAGCCCGAAAATAATACTAATCGCTTAGCATATTTTAAAAACAAAGCTATACTGTTGCATAGTAGATTTTATCATGTAAAGGGCAGGATCTGAGATAACTAACCAAAATATTTTAGAGATTTTCCAAGGAGAGTTCCTGCAGCAGACTCCAAGGTGATGTACCGAAGGATTTTTGTTTCAGTTGTTAACTTTTCAAGGTTCTGTTTCTTCTAAGTTTAATTGTTCTTTCCCTTGCATACCCATTTCTCACAAAGACTTGTGTGTGAAGCTTTCATGACATTGCAGACTCAAAAACTCCTAAGTGGACTCAGCTGCCACGTCGAACAAATGTCCCACAGGCAGCTGAAGAAGCTGGAACAGAAAATGTTACAGGCAGCTATTGACACACACATACACACAAGTCTGAATGCTTCCTGTGGTCTTCACTCTGGTATATTTGGTTCAGTTTGAATACTGGACTCGAAAGATCTCATGCTTCGAAGCACCAAGTTGGTCACTTCATCTTCCTCACTCCATTTACAGGTTTAATTTGTCAGGGTTTTTTTTGTGTGAACACAAAATGCAAGTTGAATTTTTCCTTGCAATAAGTAGTACTGCACGTTTGCTAAAGATACCACAACGTGCGTTCCTTTCTGGTTGTTTATACCAGGTCGAAGTGCCCTTCATCACTTCATATTAGCAGGCACAGACACACACTGGTACTTATGATCTGTGACTTCTCCTAATCTAATCTCTGTAACTAGAACAGTGGTATCTTAGGAACAAAAATGAGGTTAATGTGCTGTTCCATTGTTTGCTGCATCAAGGCATTAAAAAAAAAAGCAAGCCAAAACTGAATAATTAGACATAACAAAGCGATAGTGGCAAACTTGAAGCCAGTGTAGTACAGATGAAATAAAGCTTGCTCAGGATTTACTCATGGCAAGCACGTCTGTCATAGCTTCATTTAGATTGGAAAATGCAGTCTCCACAGAGTAGGCCTGAAAAAGAACAGGAAAAATAATCTCTGTTACCCCCTTAGACATGGGCTCTGTCACTTACTGCTTAGTCTTTGAATTTAAAATTATCTCCATGTATTAAATAGAAAGAGTAAACTTTGGGAAGGCTTTACCAAAGTGAGGAATGAAGACTGATTACATAAACAGAAAACAGTGATGTGGAGAAATGACTGTGTATTCAAACTGTGGTAAAGTGCTGTCTGGTGGGGCTTGAAATGCTGCATTGCCAACTTGGGCGACATACGTGGTTTGCAACTTGTATATTTAAGCATATACACAAAAAAGACCAACACACACATGAGATGTTTTTACAGAGGATGCTTTTTTCCCCATCTATTTTTGCTGTGCCTGGTTTTTATTGTATTTAAATCTGTGATCTTACTGAAAAATTATTTATTTAGTGTACAAATTATTTTTGCCTCCTGAAAATTCAGCTCTAGCTGAAGCCTGTTGTAGTGCCAGTGGAGTTCTGCATCATTAGATTCAAGTACATTGGGAATGCACACTTCCCCACATCTGCCCACATACTGATCAGGCAAGATGAGTAACAAAAATGTCCCATGCACTGATTTTGTGTCCTGGCTGGGAACGATCACAGAGTAAGGGCAGTCAGTCCATAAATATAACTCTTTGTCTTACAAAATAAAGATCTGCATCCATCTCTTCAGTCTGATCATTTTTTTGAGGCAAGAAGTGCAGTCACAGCCCATGACCAGTGGGCACTGGTAGTACCTATGAAAACCTGCTGCTTGCAAAAATAGCAATGCCTGTGTCCAGCAGGAGTCTTTGTTTTGGGCGAGAGTGAATTCGGTTCCCAGGGGGAGCTCCTGCACTTGAAACTGGCAGTGGCTGCTATCAAGCTGAGGGAAGATGCCTGTTTTGAGCAGTGCAGTCCTTTCCCTTCCTGGCACAGGCTCCCTGCTGTCTTCAAGCAGATGCCAAGAGGGGTCGTTCAGAACTGGCTGTCAGTGGGATCTTCCCAAGTACAAATGTTTCTGCATAAATTTTCTGGAAATACCACTGCACAGGTGAGGCAAAAACAGTCCTTAGCTGGCTCTGAGGCTCCAGTTACTACCTAGCCCTGTCCTGATTGCATGTTTTGGAGCTCTAGAGTAGACTGTCCCTCTTTAACCTGTCCGAGTTACTGCAGCTAACTGGTACCAGTTAGACCTCATCTGTGCATCCGCACTTGTGGACATAGTTTAATCAGGCTCTTGCAACAAAGACATAGTGGAATTTTACCTATAATGTACTGCTGTTTTCCCTTAGCAGCAAGTAACACATCAGCTCACAAATGCTTAAGTGCATTTCACTCTCGCTGTCATCTTTTACAGGTTATTTTTTCTTTATATGAAATACATAGATACATTTCTTTTTCAGTTTTGAGTATTCTTCAGATCCAGTTAATCTTTCAATTAATTACAACTGCTACTCTTGCCGTTTAGTAAGGAATCACAGTAGCATTTTCATATATTACTTAACCTGATTTTTCTGTTTTATGGCTTATTCAAAAGCATTTACTGATCTTTATCTACACAGAAAACTCTTACGCAGTATGCAAAGGGAAAATCTTGTCACCAGGATGCATTTTCTAATGTTACATACTGTAAGTTAAAAAAATATATTGCCTAAATGATGACTAGTGTGCTAGCTCCTCACACAGGGACTTTCCCCTCCAAGTGGTACAGAAGTCTGTATTTCCCATCTCTTCTGTGAGGATCCTGCTCTGGATGTGCAGAACACTTTCAGAGGATCAGAAACTCCCACTGAGGTCAGTAGCTTGGTCTTTTCCAAGACTTGCTTCCTTAAAATCAACAGGAGCAGGACTGAGCCTCATGGCAGCAATGTATAGAAGCATCTAGAGAAGGAGAAGAAAGGTAGTTAAGGGAGTGCAGCCTATTTTGATAAAATATCCATGTTCTTGTTCAAAGATACGATTTTTGTGTTCCCAAAGCCTATGCCCACAACTGGCATATAGAGGAAGACTGTTAAAATGCAGTGTCTGATAGATTTTAAACCCCAAATGTGACTGTTGCATAAATTCTCAGTTATGTTTGTGAATAGTGATGTTTCATGATGTTGTGATTGTTTTCCAAGCTTAAAACAAAGCCACACTGTACCTGCAGATTGGTGTTTAACCGGTTTCCTGTGGTATGTGTGTGTGTTCTCTGTACTGTTGTTTCCAGCACGCTATTTTGTGGGAGAAGGTAAAGTAACTCTTTGTCACACTCCTCTGGTAGTAACTGCAAAGATAAGTGATACTCCTTTTAGTTTTTCACTAGCAGCCCTATTTGGTGACTTCTCCTGTAGGAGAATGGGGATTACTGATGTATAACTACAACTGTGAATCTTAGTTCAGCTGACTCTGGGCCTAACTAAATCCAAGTTGTCATCTTCCATTTGCTCCGGGTCGTCTGGCTTCAAAGGTGCAGGTTTGAGCACCTCTGTCATTCAAATAAAGTTATCTGTGAGCCTCTCGGATCGGACTACAAGTTTGGATTCCCATTCTGTCTCAGCCATAAATGCTATTCCCGAATTTAAGAAAACCACTGTTGTTTTTGAACTCTTTTTAAGGGCATGCATACTGCTATTGTGGTCTGTAACAGCCGTATGTAACAGGCGGGGACTGGTGTTACATTGAATACTGGAGCAAGGAGAAAATCTAGAGCAGAGCTTGAACTGTACCCAAATGGCTGATGAATTTGGGAAACGTAATTCAGTTACCATTGTTGAAGGAACATCTAATTCTGTATGGATCTACACTGACCTACTTACCTGCTTCCAAAAAAAATCATTACCATGGTATCGGGAAGCCTGCAGATGTTCCGGGGGAACAGCAAGGAAAATCCAGCTTCAGACCTCTGCTTCCTAACACTGCTTCCCAAACCGCAGCACTCCATGATGATGCAGCTTACTAGTGCCTGCTCCGGGGGAAAATGTTCATGGGGATTAATCTGGAACCTGCTGGCACAGTGGACCATGGCTCATGTAAAAAGCTGCCTTGCATCAGACATTTTGTGTGCAGTGCAGAAACCTGTGGTTTGCGTTTGTATTCCCTGCACACAATGTTGGCGCTGGATTGCACTTAACTCTCCAACTGTCTTTGACTCACCCGTCCGTTAAGTAGCTCCTTCCTAATGGAAATAAAAATACTGTTAGGAATACACAGACATAGTAAGATGGCCAGTTTGTCAATAAATGTCAAAATAATCCACATTTATTTTTACTTTGAGCATATCTACCTTACAAAAATAAATGTAAGTCTACTGGAGTGCTTATGAGAACAGTTCTAGCTTCATCTGTCCAGTCTTGGCTTTACCTGGGAGGGTCATTGCTCAGCTGAAACTAAAATTGTATTTAAATGTAAACAGGTTGGGGATTTTTCTTCCTTTATAATGTTGTAACTCTATTGAAATGTGTGTTCTGGTCTTCTATTTTCTTAGTAAAATGCATTCCCTTTGCTTATATTTGATATTATTTATTCTGTGAAAATAACACTTGATCTATATGGAATTGGTACACAATTACTGATGGTCCGTTTTATCCCCCCCCTCCCTCCCCCCCCTTTTGTCCCTTGCAAATGATCATAGAATCCCAGACTGTTTTGGGTTGGAAGGGATCTTAAAGCTCATCCAGTTCCAACCATGGGCACCTTCCACTAGACCAGGTTATTCCAAGCCACATCCAGCCTGGCCTGATCAGCCAACAAAACAGGTAGTTAGGCTGAAATTAAGCAATTCCAGTTTTTATTTCAAAATGGCTTTTTTGAACATTTGGTTGTTTTACCGCACTGTCAAAGAAACCCTTTGTAAGCAGGCTTAAAGAACTGTTTCAGTTGGAAAAGACTTGTAGTATTACTGAGTCCAGCCATTCACCAATTGCTGCCAAGGCCACTACTGAAACCTAGCAAGCATAGTGTTGTTACCATCCAGGTCATTTGGAAAAGTCATCCGTGAAAGTGCACAGGTGTTGGAGCGATCTCATCACAGTATCCGCACCACATCCTAAACCTTTGGTACCCATCTTCAAAATGGGTTTGTCTTCCTTGTGCTTCACCTTCTTTCCCTTACACAGGGGTAACCTCAAGTGTTATACAGAGCCCAACATACCCTCACTGCACAAAACATCACCTCCAATCGCATCCTCTTTTGGGCACTGGTGCCAAGGCACTGGCACAGGGTGTCCAGAGAAGCTGTGGCTGCCCTGATATTGATCCGCAGGTAGTATTGATACACAACTTGTTAAGAGTTGTAAAGTAGGTATGCTTTATTCAGCACTGAGGCGCATGGGGATTGCTCCTCCAAAAGCATGCACGCCCCCCCTTTGCCACTCAGTTCATTTATATTCCATATAATGATTACCTAAACATGAGATTGCTTCACACCTAATACATATGCAAAACCTATTCCCGTCTAGTATTACAATTAGTTTTCTGGCATTTGTCCCATTGGTGCACCTGTGCAGTGCCTCCTGGTGGTGGTCGTTAGGGGGTCGTGAGGATGAAGGCCTGTAGTTCCTCTTCATCACCGCAAGTAACCTCTTGCCTTCATGCAGACTCAGTGGGGTTTCGGCTCCTGTCCATACCTCAGGTTTGGTACAAGCCAGTTTTATGTATCTTAAAGTAGAAACTTGTCAAGTTTGTAGATTTTGTTACTCTGGCTATCTTTTGTTCCTTTTCTGTCTAAAGATACTATTTGAACAAGAATGTCTTAAATATTAAGCTATGAATCTTATCTACTACAACTCTGCCTAGCAGCTGTAACTCCTACAATTCTGCTTCACCACTCTAGCAACTTTGACTCCTGTGGTTCTGCTTCACCAAGCACAGCGACTGCTTAAGCAAGCAGGCACAATGTTAACCCTTTATTTCCTGGTATCAGCCTCATCCCTGGCAGTGTTCAAAGCCAGGTTGGACACAGGGGCTTGGAGCAAGCTGCTCTAGTGGAAGGTGTCCCTGCTCCTGGCAGAGGTTGGAACTGGATGAGCTTTAAGGCCCCTTCCAACCCAAACCAGTCTGTGGTTCAGTGAATCATGGAATACATCAAGTATGCTTCTAGGTAGCTTTTGCACAGAAGGGTTTAGAGACATTCACGCCAGGTGTGCACTGACTGGGTAGCATCACGCATATTGGTATCGCTTTCATTCACACTTCAGTTTAGAACCAGCTATCTTCGATTACTGTTAAAGGTTACCTGACACACCATCCCCACCCTGCGGGGCTGTACCCGGGCTGCCACAGGCCGCGGCCGGGACCTGCCGCAGCGCCCCGCCCGGGCCGCAGAGCCGCCTGGGAGAGCGCGGGGGGGCCGGGCCGGGCCGGGCCGCGCTGCGGAGCTGGGTAGGCCCCGCGGAACCGGGCTCCGAGCGGCGGTTTCGGGATCCGTCGTACCCAGCCGCCTGCCCCGGGACGTTCCCGCGGACGGAGCGGCGGGGCGAGGCCCGGAGCGGCGCGGGGGTTCCTGAGGAGCGGAGCTCGGGAGGCTGCTGAGGAGATGTGGCTGCTTTTGCACCGGGGAGAGGGAGAGGGAGAGAGACGTTCATCTGTGGGGTTGGGGGTGACGGGAATCATCCGTTATCTTGTGCTGCGCCATGGGAAGACCGCCCCTGCAGTCTTGACCCCGCTCTGGGGCAGCAGCACAAGAGGGACGTGGAGCTGCTGGAGCGAGGCCAGAGGAGGCCATGGAGATGCTGCGAAGGCTGGAGCAGCTCTGCTCTGGAGCCAGGCTGAGAGAGCTGGGCTGGGGCAGCCTGGAGAAGAGAAGGCTCCTGAAGGGGAGACCTTAGAGCAGCTCCAGTGCCTAAAGGGGCTGCAGGAAACCTGGAGAGGGGCTTGGGACAAGGCCCTGTAGGGACAGGCCAAGGGGAATGGCTTGAACCTGCCCGAGGGGAGACTGAGCTGAGCTCTTAGGCAGAAGCTCTTCCCTGTGAGGGTGCTGAGGCGCTGGCACAGGGTGCCCAGAGAAACTGTGGCTGCCCCATCCCTGGCAGTGTTCAAGGCCAGGTTGGACACAGGGGCTTGGAGCAAGCTGCTCCAGTGGAAGGGGTCCCTGCCTGTGGCAGGGGTTGGAGGGGGAGGAGCTTTAAGGTCCCTTCCAACCCAAACCAGTCTGGGATTGTGTGATTCTAACACAGCTTTCCGAAGGTTGTGCTGCTCATACAGACCAGCCGGGCTCCTCATCCGGATGCTACAGTGGGTACATCCAGCACTGCACAGCTGATTGTGTCGATCCTTCAGCCGCAGTAGGTGTCCTGTGGGCTGTTACACAGCCTCATGTCTATGTAAGCCGTGGTAATTTGGTTTGGTTTTCCACCTAACACTGAGACATCAAACAAGCTTTCAGAGGTGCCTTTGCAAAGGCAAAGTAAATCGGGTCACTGCTGCCTCATGTGGTCTATGAATTTCTCTTGAGGGGAGCAGATCTCTCACCTCTGCATTGTTGGGCTGCCCACTTCTGACATCCAATAACAGCATTCAAGTGTTGGCAGTGGCTGTGCTGCCAGTCATTCCGAAACGGCTTTTAGAGGAAAGCACATGCGAGAAGACTCAAAGTGTAAAGAAGAAGGACAAAGTAGTAGTGTCTTTAAAGATTTGAGCGTTTCCAACTGGATCGGGCTGTGTGTTTGGGTGACAAACAGTGTCCTTATGTTTAGGCTGTTTGCAACCTTCCACTGCCATAAAGAGGAATTTCTGCTTGTAAATACTGTGTTGTCTGAAAGTCATACCCTGTTCCAGGGGAGGGGAATTTGGTCCTCACACTAAAGTAGGGAGGATGCCTTCATTTAAACCCAAAATGTTCGTTTCTTTCCCAGCATAAATACAAATGTTCAGCAGCCCAGGATCTCTGTTCCGGGTATACAGACGCACTGAGGATGTCAATGGATATAACTTTCCTCGGCACTGGCTCGGCATATCCCTCTCCAACCAGAGGAGCATCGGCACTGGTGCTTCGCAGGGAAGGAGAGTGCTGGCTGTTTGACTGCGGGGAAGGAACTCAAACACAGTTCATGAAGAGCCATCTCAGAGCAGGTTTGTGCTGTGCAAGCTGTTGCGATGAGGGAAGGGGGCAGTTTCAGGAGCTCTACACAAAACACTCTATTCTTGTGGCATTTTAATACGTACTGAACATGCATGACCCACTGCCTATGGATGGCAGCTGCTGAACCTACTGTGCAGTAAATCCCTGATTGCCCTTTGGTAAAGAATTCTGTTTTGAGAACCAAACTCTCCGTAATTAATGTATCAGGCTTTGTACTTCGAAATATGGGCCGGGGACCAGCTTTAAACCAGCGCCGTTTGTTACCTGTCTGAAGGCAGCTCTAGACAATACCTGCTGTGAGTCTTCCTCTCAGTAATTATTGTGCTTTTGATTTCAGGAAAAGTTCTGTGAATTCATGGTAACTTTTCCATTTTGGCAAATTAAGTAGAAACCAGACTTAAGCCTTCAGTCGCTGTGATTCTCACCCTGAAGTGGCAAGAGCAGACTTCTGACTCCCAAGTTGTAAAGATGGAATTACCCATTATGAACAGAAAACCATCCTTCTGCTCGTTTGAAATCTGAAGCTATCAGGGGATTTAGTGGCCAAATGGATAGATTAATTTTTTGCTAGGGTTACTGATATTTACTTAATTGTTCCTCAATCAAAACAAAGATTCTGTTCTTCCTACTGCTGAGTCCTAACAGATGGTGGAGAAAATGCCTCACTGTGTTGATGTGGAACCTCAGCTGAGGCAGCCTGGTTAAAGTACAAGTGTCTGTAATGAGGGAAGATTCTGGGCTTTTGTAATCAATCAAGAGGAGGGCTTAGACACAGAAACAAAGCCAAATCTTTTAAGTGCAGGTTTTCATCTGTTCCAAAGAAACAAGTCAGGATCTGTGGGGTTCTTGCCTTTCAAAAGCATTGAAATCAAACCTGGATGCTTTTTGGTTTTAATTTACGTTCATTTCATGTGATAAATTCAAAAGTAGGAACAACGCAGATTCCACATTACATTTCTCATTAGCCTACAGATTCCATGCAATATATAGAGGAAGCATGACCACTTTCCGGCACTTCTTCACTTTTTAATATAGCAGATGTCACCAGTCAGCTCTCTTGCATGCTTATAGCACGTTTTGCTTAGAAGGAACTAAAACTTCTGTCCTTGCAGTCTTTGGCAAATCAAGCCAAAATAAACCTAGTGTGGTAACTTATCACTGCCATGGAAAAGAAAAACTGTGGTTTGGAATTTATTTCTGGTTTTATATTAATTTCCCTCCTCCCTTACATTTCCTACTTCTTGCCCCAAAGTGATTATTTCTGAGATGCTGTGCTCATTAATTTTCCTGGGTTTTGTTTTCTTCTGCTTTTTCTTTCCCTGTTGTTCTGATCAACAGGCAGAATTACCAAGATCTTCATTACTCATCTTCACGGTGACCACTTTTTTGGACTTCCCGGCCTGCTGTGTACAATTAGCCTCCAAAGCAGCCCTGATGCAGACAAACCACCTCTGGATATTTATGGACCATTAGGGCTGCGAGACTTCATCTGGAGAAGCATGGAGCTCTCCCACTCCCAACTTCTCTTTCCCTACACTGTTCATGAACTGGTGCCTACACGGGACCAGTGCCCTGCAGAAGAATTCAAAGAGTTCTCTTCCATGGGCAGTGATGAGATACCTCCTGAGAGAGCACAAGGGAGAATACTCCATCTGGATCCAGTAGAAGACTCTTACTTGCTGCTTGAGGATGAGCAGCTAGTTCTGAAAGCATTTCGCTTATTTCACCGCATTCCTTCCTTTGGCTTTGTGGTGGAAGAGAAGCCCCGGACCGGTAAACTCAATGTACAGAAACTGAAAGACCTTGGTAATTACTTTGACTTGTTTTCCATCTTTTTTAAGTGTTTTAAATGCCTAAATTATGTGTTTAAGCTGAGTAGCAGCTCTGATTTTCAGCAAATGGAACAAAATTGTGTTCACAGGCAGCTGAAATCTTTGTGACCAACCTTTCTAGGGGTCTAGCAAATTAGAGCTGCTGTATGTCTTCATAACCACTTTAATTCAATTTTCCATTTTCTATGAAAGGCATTTAAATGCTTCATGTTGGTGTGCAACAGTAGTGCCATTTAATCTTGTCATACTGAGAAGGGCAAACAAGTTCAGATGTTCGAGTTTTAAAAGCACAATGTGGGTTTCAGGGAAATGTATGGCTGGTGTATCTGCATAGGTCTGTTGGCTTTAGTACGGATAATATAGCTTTCCTTCAAACACACTTCTGTTAATGTTATAAGCCCTGTATTTGCATGAAGTATATGAAGTGTCAATTGCAATTTATATTTCTACTTACATTGAGGTTGTACGTTTTCGGTGAGATAGCTATATATAGAAAGGTATGTAATATATAGAGGTATATAATATGTAGAGGGTATTTCTTCTTGTTTTCTCGTTTTTAAACCTGACACTTGTTATAATACTTATGGACTCTTTTGCCTTTATTCACCAGGAGTTCAACCAGGTCCTTTATACGGGAAGCTGAAGAATGGGAGTACAGTTGTGCTAGAAAATGGACTAATGATTTCTCCTTCTGATGTCTTAGAAGACCCTATTCCTGGAAGAAAAATTTGCATTCTGGGGGATTGTTCAGGGGTGGTTGGAGATGCAGCCACAAAGCTTTGCTGTGGAGCAGATGTACTGATACACGAAGCCACGTTGGACGATACCCAAGAGCAAAAGGCCAGAGAACATGGACATAGCACTCCGAAAATGGCTTCAGAGTTTGCGAAATGGTGTAAAGTTAAGAAACTGGTGTTGACTCACTTCAGTCAGCGGTACAAACCGGCTGCGCAGAGAGGTGAGGGGGATGCAGACATCACCGAACTGAAGAGACAGGCAGAGTCAGTGTTAGATGGCCAAGAAGTAACACTAGCAGAGGACTTCATGACAATAGAAATTCCAGTGAGGAAGTTAAAATGATAGTAAGCTCAGTGTGAAGACATAAAGTAGGATGGTGTTGGGTAACAGTAGGGTTCTGATATCCAACTCTGGCACACAGAACACTTGCAAACTGGAGACAGTACCAGGTACAGTCATATTGCTTTCTTAAAGGAAGAAAAAAGGATACTCGGATGTCTTGAACTTGGAATAAATTCATAATAGATGGTTTCAGACATCCCAGAAACTGAACGTGTGTGCTGGTCTGTCCTTCTCTTCGTTGGACCACAGATTCTTACAGCAGAGCACTGGATCATTTGGCTTGATACAATAGGAAGGTCTGCGTTCTGCACCAGGATTGAAGATACCTTATCTGTTACAAGCTTTTGAGTAGCATCTATTTCAAACTTGTCTGTAGTATTCTGTAACTGTAACCCTGTTTCTGTGTAAGAGGACTATCACACTGGAACTAATAAAGTATAACTTTGCCAAATGGTTGTAACTTGGGTGTTGCTACTGCTTAAGTCGAGGACCTCTTCTAACTCTCCTTTGCATATGAAGTTTCCTCATAAATAAATGTAGTTTAGGCTTCCCTGAATCACTCTTAACAGTTTGGTTCATTTAAAGCTCTGAGGCATGAGCCTTAAGTTTGCACACCTATTCCCTGCATCAGTGAAGTTTTAGAAGACTCTGGAAGTCTTTAGCAGATGAGAAGTAGCCTCTCCTAAAATGTTCCTCCAGGTGCATTTTCTAAGACAAATTATCCTGATTAAAAGCATATTTGTGTTTGTAGAAATACCCCTACAGCAGGAATTTCACCTATGTGTCACTCAGTCTGTTTCTGCAATAACTTTATCAGTCAAGGGACATACAGACCAACTTTATCTTCTTTTCTTCCTACCTTGAAACCAACTAGAAGTGTCCAAATTTTTAGCTTACTTTTCTGGCTGAAAGTGAAACTGAGTTGTCTTGAACCCTAAAGCTGTTTTCCCCAGCATAGATTTCCTGAAGGCTGAAAGACTTCAGAGTTTTCTAATAAACACTGAAAACTCTGGCAGATGTAAGTGCAGCTGCTGTGTTTGTGCTTTACGTTGTGTACTTGATGGCAATACAGATAGAAAACAAATCCCTTTTAATATATAGTTTTCCTTCCTGCGTTTAATGAAGAATAACACTTCTGCTTTTAAAGATCCTTCCCCTGTAGATACAGAGCACTGTGCACTATGTGCGCTGCAGTAACCCTCACCCAGGCCAAACTGTGGAGGTGAGGAAGTCAAATCCTGCAGCTTGCTTTTGGATAACTTCAAGTTTTCACTAAGAGTGTTCTTGGCTGTAATGAAGCAACAGTCTTCAAAGGAAAAGTGTGATTTCCTACTGTTTAACTAAATAGATGCAATTGAATTCGACATCCCTACCCTGCAAAACTGTCTTACCTGCAGTTATGGTAACTCTGAACTGAATTACACAAACATTAATATTTTCTGCTTCAAATTTAGAAGGTGTCTGAGATTTCTTAAAGTATTGGGAAGAGTGCAGACTTGAAAAATATGAATTCTGGAGCAGAAACTCACTGATCTCTCTTAAAAATGGTACAAAGCAGGCAGAATCTGCAGATCATGCACTGGAACGAGCGTTTTTTTCACCCCATAAATTGTTTTTCTTTTGTAAGATAAAAATGAATACCAGCTCCAGAGACCTTGATATTCATGCTGCTCTATGTGTTCAAAAGCTGAGCAGACTCCCGCTACCCTATGGTTCTTACAGTGAAAGAATAACTTTTATTTGTGTCCTGACCTGCTCTGCAACATTTGCTTCCACACTGGAACAACCAAAAATTCCTATTTCTAAGACATTCATGGTTGTGATACGAAGTTTAGGGAATGACTTAAAGGCTTTGTGGGTACTACCTGCATGTGACAAAATCAAAGGGTGGAAATAAAGCCAGGGTACAGCCCAAAAGCCTATGGAACCTCTGTGCACGCACCACTGCAGCTCACCTCCCTGCAGTGCTGGATACTGCTGCTCCAGAGCTGGGTTATCCATCCCGGCAGTAAATGCAGTTTTGCATTCATGTGGTTAGTTAATTGCTGTGAATGCAGGAGTATCTTCAGTTCCCATTCAAATGACAGAGGGTGTGGGTAGATGGGTGAGGTGAAGCCACAGTGAAGGCTCCTGGTGTGGAGGAAGCCTCACTTCTCTGTGCCCTGCAGTCCTGCATGGTCCAGTTCAGTGTGTTGGTCAGTGCTTGCCTGGATAAAAACACACAGTTTCTCAACAGCCTGCAGGAAAACAGCCTCTGGGCTCATTTTCTGCTCGATCACTGAGTCAGTGAGCTGTCTTGCTGCATGATTTGAACAAAGGAGGGTACAGAAGTGCTGGGCCAGAACTGCTTGGGAGCCCCAGTTTTAACATAGTGAGCTGATAAATCATGTCGGTCCTACCACACCCTAAATATGCTAAATAGCTACATCCTAAATATGTTTTAGGATCTAAATTCTAATTCAGAATGGGTCAATTTGCATAAAGAACAGAAGGGAGGAAAGTATATCCAATTAAAGCAGCAGGCTAGGTCTTTAAGTGTTAGATGGAGGAACTTTGTTGCACAGAATTGATCTGTTAGTGTAATTTTTAGGTGCTGTGAGGGTGCTGAGGGCTGGCACAGGGTGCCCAGAGAAGCTGTGGCTGCCCCATCCCTGGCAGTGCTCAAGGTCAGGTTGGACACAGGGGCTTGGAGCAAGCTGCTCCAGTGGAAGGTGTTCCTGCCCGTGGCAGGGGTTGGAGCTGGAGGGGCTTGAAGGTCCCTTCCAACCCAAACCAGTTTGGGATTGTGTTTTTATGGTTCTATGACTTTTGGAAATGTTTTCTTTTTTTGGTATGTTGGTGAATGAGGGTGTATCTAGTCCTGGAGTTATGTGAAATTCCTTTATTTCCACTTTAATATATTTTAGTATTTGTAATCCAGTTACAGTTGTCTCCTGCTTAGCAGATCCATGTGTCTTTGCTTACCATGTTCCACTCCTCTCTCGAAGTCTGGATACTGAACTTCTTCATAAATCTGACTGCTAGTGAGACTTGAATTAATGGGAACATGTACACCAGTCAGGACTGACAAATTTAGACCATAAATTGTCTCTTTTTGCAGATGAGTTTATCTTTCCATTAACGAGTTGTTAATTACTGAAGAACAGAATTCCTTTACATTAAAATAGATCTGCCAGAGAACATTTCCTTTGACAGCAAATAAAGGATTCTGGTCTGGTCCTGTGAGGGCTCAGAGGGTATTTTAACAGGTTCTGGGGCTGTAAATGAAGAAAATTTTTTTGTTGTTGTTGTTTGTTGTTGTTTTTAGCTTTGACTATCTGATTTTAAACAGTCTGTAAATGAAGAAATTTTGTTGTTGTTGTTGTTGTTTGTTGTTGTTTTTAGCTTTGACTATCTGATTTTAAACAGTCTAAATGAAGAAATTTTGTTGTTGTTGTTGTTGTTTGTTGTTGTTTTTAGCTTTGAATATCTGATTTTAAACATTCTTCTGCTTTCCTGGTTGAGTTCTGCTAATTTTGGTTCCTTTTTTTTCTAGCTCATACCAGCAGAGGGACTTGGTAAACTGCAAAAGAAGCATTTTATGTTACGGGAAAGAGGAGGAGAGAGGAAAGAGTTTTGTAACAGCAGAGATGTTCCTGCTTTCTACATGCAGCTGCTAACGGAATGGGTGAGCACCAACCAAAGGAGCAAGGGCAAATCTTCCTTCTCCTGAGGTCTTCATGAGCTTGCAGGAAAGGCTGAGAAATGAGCACAGGAGTGGTGGGCTGCTCCGAGTGTGGGCAGGGTGGAGAGCTCAGGATCAAGTCTGGGCTCTAAATCCCACTGGAAAAGGGATCCTTGATGCCAGAGGTGGCTCAACCTTTGGTATCCACCAGTGGGACACTTCATCTGGCAATGCAGGAGAAATGTGATCTTCATTTGGGAGCATTTTTATTATGTTTTAAAGACTTTGAATAGAATTTGCTGTTAGCAAATCATGTTAATTTATAAGGAAAAGGATATTAATTATTTACCTTGGATGGTTTCATTCTAGAAATCTAACTTCTGGCAGGGTGATAGGACGGATCCAGGTCTCAGTGAAATTGGTGGTTTGGCTCGTAGTCACTGGAACAACTTAATGCTTTTTTATTAATGATAAAAGCATATTGATTGGGATCTTGAGGTAGAAGAAGTTGCAGAAATTTGATCAAAGCAGTGTTCTGAGGAGGGGATGGGTGGATCCTAAACCACAACACACTGAATTGATTCTGCTAATACTAGCATTTGATATTTGAAACGTGTTTGAATTCAAAGGTGTTCAGGTGGTTGGAAAAGTACCTTTTTGTTGGACGTGGTGTCTCTACAGCCTTTCAGCATCACTATAATGGCCTACAAAGGTCCCTTGCATGACTTAGCTATTGCTGGAGCTGTTTGGCTTTGGATAAACATGAGGCAGCTGCTCAGTATCTTCTCTGATAAAGCAGATTTCCACTCTTTTTCAGCTCCAGGTCAGTTCTTTCCTCATGCTGGAGCTGGCTGTCGTGGGATTCACCTTGTGTCTCCAGCAGCCTTCATGCACAAAGGCTTGTGGCAACGAGCCTGGAATGGCAGAGAGAGATGGTGGCACTTGCTCAGCACTTTGCGCATTCCCAAATTTCACATTACAAGATCCTGTTGAGCAGGACTTTGAGAGGATCCTGGACAGGATGCAGAGGTGGGACTGTGTGAACCTCGTGGCGTTCAACCAGACCAAGTGCAAGGTCCTGCCCCTGGATCAGAGCAATCCCAGAACAAACAGGGGCTGGATGGAGCAGCCTGAGGAGAAGGACTTGGGGTGTTGGGTGAGGAGAAGCTCCCCATGACCCGGCTTCAGTGAGCGCTTGAGCCCAGAACCCCCCTGTGTGCTGGGCTGCACCCCCAGAGCGTGAGCAGCAGCTCAGGGAGGGAATCCTGCCCCTCTGCTGTGCTCTGGGGAGACCGCCCCTGCAGCCCTGATGCAGCTCTGGGGCAGCAGCACAAGAGGGACGTGGAGCTGTTGGAGCGAGGCCAGAGGAGGCCATGGAGATGCTGCGAGGGCTGGAGCAGCTCTGCTCTGGAGCCAGGCTGAGAGAGCTGGGCTGGGGCAGCCTGGAGAAGAGAAGGCTCCTGAAGGGGAGACCTTAGAGCAGCTCCAGTGCCTAAAGGGGCTGCAGGAAAGCTGGAGAGGGGCTTGGGACAAGGGCCTGTAGGGACAGGCCAAGGGGAATGGCTTGAACCTGCCCGAGGGGAGACTGAGCTGAGCTCTTAGGCAGAAGCTCTTCCCTGTGAGGGTGCTGAGGCACTGGCACAGGGTGCCCAGAGAAGCTGTGGCTGCCCCATCCCTGGCAGTGTTTGTGGCCAGGTTGGACACAGGGGCTTGGATCAAGCTGCTCCAGTGGAAGGTGTCCCTGCCGTGGCAGGGGTTACAGCTGGATAAGGCACTTTGCAGCTGAAACCAGTCTGGGATTCTCTCACATCACCATGATTGCATTATCATCAGTCTCAAACAGACAACAGAGAGAGTTACCACATGTACAGTAATTTTCAGATGTCTATTTCAGATCCTGTCTGGTGTAATACAACATTCATGCTACAGAGGTGAATTAATCTCACTCACAACCCAGCTGCAGTGTCATTCTTGGGAATTTCCTTGTTGAATTTGCACCTTGTTCACACCTGCTTGTGGAATAAAGTGAAAGATTGCATCAGATTTCACTACATCCTTTCATCTCCACTCCTAAAAGCTGTATTTTTGACTATAAAGATGTTGAGAAGATGTTTAATGCACATCATCAGTAATGGCAGTTCTCTGTGCCCCAGTAGTTTAAATGGGGCTTTGGTTGACGGCATGTCTTGAAAGCAAATGAGGGCTATTTCCAGTGGAAGAAAATGTAAAATATTGTATTTAGACTCATTATTTGCCATTGGGAACTATGGAAATTATACTGCTTGGCATTCAGCATGAACACTTTGCACCATTCAGCCCCGTATTAGAGCAAATCGTGTCCCTGGATGAGGGGCTGCAGCTGGGTCTGGAAGCACAAAGGGGAAAAGACTGTGATTACAGATTAGAAATTACTTAATGATTTATTTGCTTTTAAACTATATACCTTGTGGAGGGTAGGGAAGTGCTGTTGTAAATGTGCCCATACAGAGGCAGACCCTGAGCACATGCATTTGCTGCTCTGCATTGAACTGGAGCTCCCGTCTCCCATCCGTAATGCTTCACACGCTCCAGAACACAGGTAATTTACAACACTCTCAGCAAGTCCTGGTGGGAGGAGGCTTCAATTAATCTACCCAGGAACATATGACAAATCTAGCAGCATTTTACATTGCTTTTCATCACTAAGATCCTCTTAAGGATGCAGGAGTGATTACAAATGACTTAATGGTGTGAGCAGGAAACTTTGGTATGGCCACGTAACAGTTCTCCTACATTTCCATCACTCTTATCAGAGTAGCTGCCACAGTGCACCAAAACACCCTGATTATTTAGCAAAAACATACTGTATTTTGCAGTAGCTATGGTATTTTGTGCACCTTTTCCCTTCTGTTTGGCATCCTAAAAACGGCCCATTACCGCACAGGTGGGAGGAGGTAGCCTTCTAGTTTAGAAGAGGAATTAATCCTTCCCTTTTCAGCCGAATTCCTTTGGAGCATTTACTTCTGCTGGACAAGGTGACGGGGAATGGGGAAAAGCTTGTGTTTGTTGGGGATGGATTTGTGGGGGTTTGCACCCCAGGAGGTTGCATTTTGCAGGGCTGTGGTTTTGCTGGGGCAGTAATTGCAGGGCTCTGGGTTTGCTGGGGCAGTAATTGCAGGGCTCTCAACTTGCAGGGGTTGCATTTGAGGGCTGTGCACTGCTGGATGTTGCGTCTGGGGGGCTGTGCATTTACAGGGCTCAGGGTTTGTTTGGGTTTTCTTTCCCAGCAACACCTTGATGGGATCCAGAGGGATCTGGATAGGAGGCAAAGGTGGGACCTCGTGAATGTCATGGAGTTCAGCCAGGCCAAGGGAAAGGTCCTGCCCCTGGGTCAGGGCAATCCCAGCACAAACACAGGCTGGGGAACACCGGATGGAGCAGCCTGAGGAGAAGGACTTGGGGTGCTGGGTGAGGAGAAGCTCCCCATGACCCAGCTTCAGTGAGCGCTTGAGCCCAGAACCCCCCTGTGTGCTGGGCTGCACCCCCAGAGCGTGAGCAGCAGCTCAGGGAGGGGATCCTGCCCCTCTGCTGTGCTCTGGGGAGACCCCCCCTGCAGCCCTGATCCAGCTCTGGGGCACAAGAGGGACGTGGAGCTGTTGGAGCGAGGCCAGAGGAGGCCATGGAGATGCTGCGAGGGCTGAAGCAGCTCTGCTCTGGAGCCAGGCTGAGAGAGCTGGGCTGGGGCAGCCTGGAGAAGAGAAGGCTCCTGAAGGGGAGACCTTAGAGCAGCTCCAGTGCCTAAAGGGGCTGCAGGAAAGCTGGAGAGGGGCTTGGGACAAGGCCCTGTAGGGACAGGCCAAGGGGAATGGCTTGAACCTGCCCGAGGGGAGACTGAGCTGAGCTCTTAGGCAGAAGCTCTTCCCTGTGAGGGTGCTGAGGCGCTGGCACAGGGTGCCCAGAGAAGCTGTGGCTGCCCCATCCCTGGCAGTGCTCAAGGCCAGGTTGGACACAGGGGCTTGGAGCAAGCTGCTCCAGTGGAAGGTGTCCCTGACCGTGGCAGGGCTTGGAGCAGGAGAAGCTTTAAGCTCGTCCCAACCCAAACCACTCAGTGACCCCATGGGGTTGCAGCGGTGGGGCTGTGCATTCAGGGTGCTGTATTGGTGACCCTGTGCGCTCGGGGCTCCACTTCCCCTGTTTCACACCTGTGGGGGCTTCACCTACAGGGACCGAGGGTTTGGAGTCCTGCCGGCAGCCCCAGCAGCGGTACCCGCGCCGCCGGCGGACACCAACCACATAAACAACCTCCTAACGCGCCCGCCCGCCCCTGTCTCCTGCTGCCAGCAGCGCGGCAACCGCGAGTCGCCGTGCGCGCAAGCGCCGTATGTGCTGGTGGCGAAGCGGCGAAGGGGGGGGAATGTTACCCGGATGTGGCGCATGCGCGGTGTTGCCTGGACGTGTCGGCGGCCCCGCGGAGCGCGATCGCTGGAGCCGCGGCAACAACACCACCACCAACGCGACCGGTACCGCGGCGGCGGCTCCGTGCCTGCGCGGCCGGGTCCCGCTGCCAGCGCCGCCCCGCCGGCCCGGCCACAGCCCGGGGAGGGGAGGGCGGGGGGGCGGAGGCCTGGCCCGCCGCGGAGCACCGGGGCCGGCTGAGGCGAGGGAAGGCTCCCCCCCTCCCGCCATCACCACAGCGGTCGCCGCCCCTCACCGCAGCCCCAGGCCGCGCCCGGACTGCGGCCGCTCCGACCCCGCCTGCGGCCCAGGTAACATCCGCTCTCGGCTCCCCGCCCGCCGAGACCGCCCGCAGCTTGCACCCCCCCATCCCGCAGCGCTGTCTGCGGACCGCCCCCTGCCCCGCGCCTCCCGGGGGCTTGTCCTCGGGCCCCGCTGCCCCGTTCCCCGCCCCGGCTCCTGTCCCGCTTGCCGTGAGCGAGCAGCAAACGTCGTTCCCGCACGCTCACATCCCCCCCCCCCCCCCAGCCCCAAACTTTTAAGTGTTATTGTTGTTAACCCCCGGTCCTCTCTTGGATGGGCTCTCCCGCCGCCCGCCCGCAGTTAAACTTCGCTGTGGTGCCGTTCGTGCAGACCGCGCTCGTGTCGTGCTCCCTCTCATGCCCTGAGTGGTTTTGTGTGAGCAGGTTGGCGTTTAGTTCTTTGAAATCTGCCATCTTCTTTGCAATACCAGCTCTCTTTAAGGTGATTTTTATGCAGCGTGGGGCTGCGCTACACGTGGGGTGTTCATAAAAGTCATTAAAGTGATTCCTCCTTGACCCTCTCTCTTTCCCATCCCCGTTTCTCAGGGAGATTTGTGGCATTGTGTTATTGAGTCCTCACCACGGAAGGGTGGTTAATTTACGGGGTAATCTAGCTGTGGGTTAGGTGTGTTATTACTTGGAGCCCAAATTGTACCACTTGCAAACCAATTCTTCTCAAGCACGTACAGTGGAGTAGGATCGTGGTGTCTTTTACCACTGTTCCTAACCACTTCTTGGTTAAGAACACCATGCTGCTGTCAACAGGCAGGAGTGATTCCAGGCTCTGTGATAGCTGTCATCTTCTGAATCGCAAGACTCTTGTTACTTTGTTCAGTAATGTAGGTGCAAGGTGCTGCCCTATAAAACATGTTTTCGTACTCTTAGCTTCATGATAAGTAGGCAACTTGTCCTTCTGGCCTTCTTATCTTGGCCGGATTGCTACTGGAAGCAGTTTCTTCTCACTTTGCATTCATGAACCTTGTTTGATTTGCTTGTTGCATAAGAATGCATGCTTAACGTTGATATAGAAACTTTATTTCAAAGAGCTGAAGCCTGAAGAGAAGCAGTAAGTGTCTCGAGCTGATTAGAATTCCTTTTTTTAAGTGGCTCTTTACATAATGCATTCAGGCTTAGCTTGCACAATGGGGATCGAGAGGTATCAACAGATTTAGTGGAGAACAAAGGTGCTGAGAGCAGTGGATCCTCGTGAGGAGCAGCCATTGCTGTGCTGTTGTTGAAGGCCTGCTGGAATTTTAGGGCTCTATTTTCTTATATTGTTAATCTGTGAAAAACTCTAGTTTTGGTTGGGGCTGGAATTTTCCATGCTTGCTTTGCCCAGAGGTGATTTTTTTCTTTAAGCTCAAGCAAATGCAGAGAGCATTATCCCTGTACGGATTACAATAAAGAGCAGATGTTATCTACTACACCTGTTCTGGGGTATCGAAACATGACGTACGAGTGAAAAATCACACTGCTTCTGCCTGAACAATGTTTGACTCTTCCTTCTTACTGCTTGGCATAACCACAATTGTTTCCTCTGTTTGTGAGGTTTTGACAAATTACTATTTGTCCTTGTTGGAGGAAGCCTTCTGCAAGAAGATGAGTCTTGCAGGATACCCTGAGGAAGAGCTCAGTTCAGGTTTGCTCTGTCATTCTACGGCAAGGAGTTCCACCACTGCCTGCTTTCTGAATGCAGTCTCTTGGAAGCGAGGTAGTGTGAGGTGCTGTGCATATAGATCCAGTTGTAGAGGAGTTTGCTGCTTTTTCCACCCCCGTGGTGCAGTGTGCAGTGGTCTTCCTTCTCTGACCATGCAGAAGGCTATATGGAGGAGGTTTTTTTCAGCTGTATGCTTTCTCGAAAGTGTGGAGAGAGGGAAGGGGAACAAACATAAAAAATTAGCTTTCTGGGGGTATAAAAAGTGTGCTTATGTAGTCCCATCAGCATCATAGTGCTGTTTTTCATTGTGTCCTGGTCCCCCTCCCGCATTCAAGGACAAGATAAGGCTTTATCCTGACTCAAGAGCTGGGCTGGTTCAGCCTGGAGAAGAGAAGGCTCCTGAAGGGGAGACCTTAGAGCAGCTCCAGTGCCTAAAGGGGCTGCAGGAAACCTGAAGAGGGGCTTGGGACAAGGCCCTGTAGGGACAGGCCAAGGGGAATGGCTTGAACCTGCCCGAGGGGAAACTGAGCTGAGCTCTTAGGCAGAAGCTCTTCCCTGTGAGGGTGCTGAGGTGCTGGCACAGGGTGCCCAGAGAAGCTGTGGCTGCCCCATCCCTGGCAGTGTTCAAGGCCAGGTTGGACACAGGGGCTTGGAGCAAGCTGCTCTAGTGGAAGGGGTCCCAGCCCATAGTAGGGGCTTGGAACGGAACGAGTGTTAAGGTCTGGTCTAGTGGAATGTGTCCCTGACTGTGGCAGGGGGCTAGAACTAGATGAGCCTTAAGGTCTGGTCTTGTGGAATGTGCCCCTGACCATGGCAATGGGCTAGAACTAGAAGAGCTTATGGTCTGGTCTAGTGGAATGTGTCCCTGACCATGGCAGGGGGCTAGAACTAGATGAGCCTTAAGGTCTGGTCTTGTGGAATGTGTCCCTGACCATGGCAATGGGCTAGAACTAGAAGAGATTTAAGGTCTGGTCTAGTGGAATGTGTCCCTGACCATGGCAATGGGCTAGAACTAGAAGAGCTTTAAGGTCTGGTCTAGTGGAATGTGCCCCTGACCATGGCAGAGGGCTAGAAGTAAATGAGCTTTAAGGTCTGGTCTGATGGAAGATGCCCCTGAGCATGGCAGGGAGTTGGAACTAGATTATAAGCTTTAAGGTCACTTCTAACCCCAACCATCCTCTGATTATAGGTATTTACTGTAGTGTTTGTTCCTTGAATGAGATTAAAAACCCGTGTGCAGCAGAAATGTTTGTTCTGTTTACAGGATCAGTCTGTTGTATTTGTAAAGTGCTTTTAAAAGCCATTGGAGAGCAGAGGTGAAAGCTGAGAGGAGTTAAGATGTGCTGAGAGCTGTAGCTGGACAGCTACATCAGACCAGTTTCTTCCATAAAGAAATGGCTGCTCATACTTTTTAACTGTGGATTTGTGTTAAGATGAAGGAGTTGCCTCTCAAGAGTTATCTCTAAACTCTTCTTCAGTTCCTTTTATGCTGATGTGTGTCTTAAATTTTCGTAGCTACTGACAGTGAGATGAACAGAATTGATACAGATGATTCAGATATGAGCACAAAAATAGTATTCTGGGGAATGTCAGCTCTTACTGTACAGAACAGTGTGAGTGCAGTACCTCCTTAGTACACTTTCTCTTGCTCTTTAATGCTAATTGGTCTTATGTCTACAAACATTTTGTTCCTGTTCACCCTTTGGGCAAGTAGATAATTGTCTAATGTGCTGGAAAGAATCTGCAGTTTAATCACTTATTCATATCTTCATCAAATCATAAGCTGCCTTTTGTTTTATTGGTTTATGGATTTTTTTCTTTGTCATGTTTATCATAAAACTTCTACCACTGCATTATTAAACAGCAAAACTCTAGTAACGTTTTGGTGGTTAAAAGCTATCAAATGTACGTGCTGCTTTTTCTGACATCTTTGTGTTTGTCTAATTTTGGAAGCAGCAGCTTATGCAAGAGCCTTTCTTGTCCTTTATTTATGTGAAATGTTCTAGCAAGATGTCAGTTTGTACGCTATTCTAATTAGCCAGTTCGTTAGCGTTGTGTTACTGCCTGGTATGAAAAGGCTGGAAATCTGGGACTGGGATGGCTGTAACTGGTAAATCATGTTCCGAGTGTGGCAGTGGCAGCTTCAAGCAAACTGTTCTTACTTTTTTAGATGTGTTTTTCTAAAAATTACATTTATAATCACAACTTGGAAATACCTTTTTGGTCATTAGGGTTGTTTTTTTTTTTGCATTAATTCATTTCCCTTCTTGCCCCACTATATGACTCCCTAGAATTGAATGCTGTATCTTTTATATTGAAATTGATGTTACAATATATAACGTATATTAGATAACATTAATTTTTAACAAAAATTACATCTTTCCCCTTGACATCATATGGCACCGTGGGCCTTGGTCTGGCTGTGGTCTTTCTTCGTTACTTCAGTAGATGTGTTTTTATTAGCTTTTTCACTTGAAAACACAGATGATGTGAGCTTATTTTCTTGGTTTTGAAGACCATAGTGGTAATATTCACTCAAGTCATGGATAAATCACAAACGACATTCTCCCTGTAAATTTGCTGACTTGCTTAGACCCTTCTACAATATGTTACGACAGATAATGGCCAAGTTACCTTAAAATTCATAGCAGATAGAAATGCCTGTAGAGTAGCTGGTGAATGCCATTAGACATACTTACCTGCCTGTATTGTCTTTAGCATCCCTGTACATGTTCGTGACACCAGCCCTTCCACAGAAAGAGTACTAAAAATGCTCAGGCTTACATATTCACATGCACTGTAGAGCATAACTGCTGCTAAAGATCTGTGTTAGTGTTATTTAGAATAAAATAGTTCAGTTGGAAGGGACTTGCAATGATCATGTATTGACAGTCATTTGAAATGCTCTCATGTGACACAGGGTGGTTGTCTGATCAGTTTGTACAAAAAGGTGGCAAATTTCAACCTCACTTTTGAAAGGATTCGTGAACCCCAAATGTGTATCTAATGCTCAGCATGTGTAAAATCTCTTATTTGACTTTCATTTGGCAGACTGGTTGCATTTCCATCGCAGTGGAGAGGGGCTTTGGACAAGGGCCTGCAGGAACAGGCCAAGGGGAATGGCTTGAACCTGCCCGAGGGGAGATTGAGCTGAGCTCTTAGGCAGAAGCTCTTCCCTGTGAGGGTGCTGAGGCGCTGGCACAGGGTACCCAGAGAAGCTGTGGCTGCCCCATCCCTGGCAGTGTTCAAGGCCAGGTTGGACACAGGGGCTTGGAGCAAGCTGCTCCAGTGGAAGGGGTCCCTGCCCGTGGCAGAGGTTGGAGATGGGTGAGCTTTGGGGTCCTTTCCAACACAATTTAGTCTGGGATTGCATGATTTCAGGGTTCTTGTGAATATGGTTGTAGTTCCATCTTGCATTGTTCCTGCACTTCTGTGTCAGTGTGTGCTGCATGTTCCCCTGCTGCCCCACTGACCGTGTTCATCGGCCTTCCCCATGATCATCGCTGGGTCCTCAGCACCTTCTCTCCGTCTGGAACCTCTTTTTCTGAGCTAATCTGCAAGGCTGCTTCCCTTTCTCCACCAAAAGCTTTTCAAAGGGCCTTTGCTGCCCTGACACTTGCAGGAACTATTTTTCCAGTTGTGTCAAGGCTCTGCTGTATTTTTAAACTTGTACTTCTCATGTAATTCGTCCTGCAAACAGTAAAGTCTCCAAGAGTCTTAAGTTGTTGCTTTTCTAGAAACTACCTCCTTTTTTGTCGAAACTTAACAAACAAAATGTATGCTGTGGAGGGGGTTTGGCCGTTGGCTCATATCTTAAAGTAATTATCCAGTGGCATTTGGGCCGTCACATATTTAGACTGAGTTTCTTGGTGAATTTGATCCTTCCGTGGCTGTGATTGGCTTAAACCCCACTGTAAATGAACAGCGTCACATATCATATCAGCGTTGGGCAGGGATAAAAAGGTCTGGCCCAAGCTGCTGGAGTGCTCATTCCCTGGATCGTCTTGCTTTGGGTGACATCCCTGGCTTCCAGCTCCATCCATAACCCACTGGTTCGCCTGTGTGAGCGTGTTATTTCCTTTACTTGTTTGGGGTTGATCATTCTACCCACATTGCAATGTGTGGCTTTTGTGGGAGGAGAGGGGGAAGATAAGTGAATTGCAAGTGTGAAAAGTATTCATTTGGGGTTCTTGTTGATATTTAGAAGGGAATGTGAGTTCTTTTTACTAAATCTGTATCTGTAACTTCTCAGCAAATTTCAGCCACATTAGTTTATTGGAAAAGGCAATTGTTTGGAAGAGGGATTTTTTCAGGTAAGTTTCAAAATGTGCTGGGCTGAATGGCTAGGACATTAAAGGGGGTTTAGGTGAAGTCTCAGTATTTTTTTGTTGCCTCTGCCCTTATGTCTCAGGTGAGAGTCTGTACAACTGCAGTAATTCCTCTGTAGAACCAAGGAAACCAAGGCCATGTGTTTTTTTTTTTCCTAACTGTGGAAAACAGAAACAGTTTTTCTCTCATTCTAAAACCCCTGTACTCCTCCAGACCATGTGTGTGTGTCTGCCTGTGTCTGTATGCATCTGCATGCTTTTTTGATGAAGAATTTCAAACTGAAATATATCTAAGCAACTCTTGGGGCTCGTGTGAGGCTGTCCAAATGATCCTATCTCTTAAGTACCTAGTATGCTGCCTGAGGAGTTGCTGAAAATATTTGGAAGTCATGGCTCACACTGTTTTTGTTATCCTTGGTTTCTGGCATGTAAAAGCACTTGTTCTTAAGGCGTGCTAGTTTATAATACTGTCTTGCAGCTCTAGGGATATTAGCAAAATAAACTATTAATTTTCCGTTCCATAAATGCATTGATTATCCCTTCAGGTGAGATCTCATCTTCTTTTTGTACTTTGCTCAGGTTTCTTCCAGTTGATCAGGAGCATCTTCTTTCCACAAGTGGGAGTGCTCTCGTGGAGCTCCGGGCTAGCTTTTGCAGAAGATGCTGAACGTTAAACTTGGTCTCTGTTTTGTAGTCACACTAGTAGAATAATTGCTATTTTGAGAGGGAATGTACCAGTTGATCCTAGAACAGTGGAACGGTTTGAGTCAGTACGGTTTTTATTTTGATTTCCTGCCCATGAGATAAATGTAAGCGCAATGAGGGCGGTAGTGTAAGAGCTCAGTAATGTTACTTCCACGTAGGTAAGTCAATAATATGTTTGATTTTCTGTTAGGTGAAGTAGCATACTGTCATAGATGTCTGTGTTTTTAGAATCTATTTATATTGCTCAGGTAACCATTTGTGGCAGAATTATCCACAGATATGAAAGTGAGGCATGTGGCACCAGTGGTGCATTTTTAATGTTAGACAGCTGCTTCATGTTTTGAATTTCATTGCACAGGCTAAAAGATACATCACCCTTCAGCAAGGCAGCCGTGGGGAAGTGGGACGTACAGAAGAGTTACGGTATTTGTTCCAGTCTGCATCACTCTTGAAGGAAGAGCTGCAGTTAAATGGTTACTTACCACTGGGGTGTGTTTTAAATTACCTGGCAATCTTAACTTCTTTTGTCTTTCAGGTTTAACTCCTCTTCAGAGGATCTTAATCTTGTTCCAGTAATCTTCTTAATCTTGCTCCGATACTTCAGCTATCACAGAACACTAGTTGTTGGCATCTTTCATAAGATACTGTTAATAGTTATTGAAATACATTACTTTCTATAAGATGAGGCACTTCTCTGTAACTTTGTAACTCGTTAGCATTTTATATTATCTCATCCCATTCTTTTTTTTTCTTCTGTGTTCTACTTGCATCACACTGTAGAAGGGGGGAGAGAAACACCTTTTTGTTCCTTGGTAGGTGGAGCAGGGAGCTTCACTAGAAGCTCTGTCTCCTGCAGCAGCTTTTCTTGTGTTCCCTGTCTCTTCTCTGTGCCCCTTTCCCTCCCAGAATACCCTCTTGCCCACTTCTGTTTCATGAAATCCTGGGTAGAGAGGCAGCTAAGAAGGTCTTTGCTCAGTATATTTGCCCCTACTTACTCCACTCTAAATCTAAGCTTGAGCTGTAGTGTGGGATTGCCTAGTTGGGCAGGGGGCCTGCTGGGGAATGAATTCGAAGTTTCATGGTTGCACCAAGCAAACGTTAAATCTCACAAGCATGCTGCTGTTTTGCAGAACATTTAACACTCCGTGTCTGAGGGCACACTGGAACCTTATCTTCAAAGGCTCTCTTCTAAAAATATAGCGCATTAAGATTGCATTTTGCTTTTATTTGCACACATAAAAGTAATATAGTAAGAAGGTGTTAAGGCACCCCTTGAATGTGTGACTCGTAGAGCTATTTCGTGAGAAACTGGATTTGTGGAACCTAAGAACTTGGCTTGCCTGCAAAATACACTAATGCTTCTGATGCTTCAGAAGAAATATGCCGCAGCATTTATCAGTACGTGCTAGATCGGTAGCCACTGGCCTCACCCCTCCTTCTGGGGATCAGCATTGCAAGATCAAATCCAGGATTTCTGTAGGGGGCAGCTCTAAAGGGAGGCTCCCGAATCACCGTGCATAGTTAATGCACCAGCAGCGTGTAACAGTATTTAAACTCCTAAACAAGTGGCCTGGCTTTGAAAAGTGCTGAACAGTCAGAAGCTCCTATTGAGCTCAGTGGCAGCTGAGGGGTGACTCAACATTTCTGAAGATCATTCCACTTAAATAAGGATTTATTTGCCTGATTTTTAGTCTTCTGAAAGTCAGCAAGTAAAATTCTCATTCATGGTTTTAGGGGTGTAGGAGAGAGCTGCATGTCTTATTTTAAACATCTCTTTATTTAAAGCTCTTCTGGCTAATAGCTTTATCAAGTCACTTATTTGTGATTACTTATGCATATCTATCTGGGATGCTGTTTTATATTTAAGGAAAATGATGTTCTATTCTGTTTTAGCTGGCAAGCTTTTACAGATTTATGTGAGTGCGAGTTGCCATGGAGAATGACTGGCAGGTTAAGCTTGACTTCTAAAAGAGACTTACTGAGTTGAAGCACAGAAAAACGTAGCAGTGAGGGAGAAACTTTAATAGCTAGGTAAAATGATCTTACTCATTAGGTAACTGTTTTCCTTTGGGATAAATTAGGCTCAGAAGTGTCCTTACAAAAGAAGAAAACTACTGAAAATTGAAGTGGGGGGAGTCTGGGGGGGTTGGGAGGATTTGCAGTGTGTATTTTTTTATTTCCAAGTGTACCAGAGCATGCTGTATTTGAGTTGGAATTGGAGAAAAATAGGGAAAAGACTTTTGTTTCCTTTTATGATTATGCTTGACTTATGTTACGTTATTCCTCGTGCAAGAAGGGAAGCCATGCATTCACACTGTCATTTGTGTGATGCATTAACTTCCTAAATTAACATCCCACTCTTTATTTTTGTGCAACACATTTGTTTCCAATAAATAGCTGTTACTACTATACCTCTAATAACATGGAAAATTCCAGTGCAGTAACAGGACTTTGACTGGATATGTTCCTCAGATAATGTGCATGAACATTTTTTCTTTAACTGTTGAAGATTTTATTTACACTGAAGAGAACATGTTATTTTCAGCAGGGCTTATATTTTAAGCTTACTCAAGAAATGTAAATATAGTAAAATCACTTCGGTGTATTTGCTGCCAGTGTTTTAAAGGCAGACTGCATAGTTGGTAGAATGATGTTACTGGATTACTGCCTCAAGTCAAAGCTGCAAAAAGACCCAAAGCAGCTTTTGACAACATTAGACTCCCTTTTCTGTCAGTGCCCAAAACCTGCTGTCTTATATTTCTGAATAAGGCATAGTAATTATCTCATTCAGAATTGAGAAAATCTGGCTAGCTCTTCTAATTTGTGAATTAAAGGGAACTTCAAAAGTGTGGGGTCTTCTGTCTTTGGGAAGAATGACTTAATGACCAGAAACCACTGCAGGTTCTTAACAAATGGAGTTTAAAAGCCAAATGTGTGAGGAGGTACTTGGTCCTCATCTTCTGTTTGGTGCAGTTAAGGCAGTTCAGTTTGAGATATTTGGAAGTGCTTTTTAAGTGACTTCAGTTGGTTTGTCTTGGTCCAGAAGAAGCTGGATGCAAACAGGACAGATGTGCCAGTTGGGTTTTTTGTATATAAAGATACACACAATACTAATTTACATAAATGTGTATTGAGCTAATGGCCAGATAAGAGTTTTGTTTTTTTTCCTTTGTGATTAGCAAAGACAAATCACAGTCTGAGGTCAGATTGTAGCTGAACTATTTGAAGAGGATTATTAAATGAAGATGGCAGATGATTTTGGTGTACATTCATGCTTCTTCACTGTTCAAATTTTGTTTAAACCTATGCTCCTTGACTCAGTCAGCATTTTCACTTGGTCTCATCCTACCAGTATAAAACATAGGAAATCATTGTCACTCTTTTCCTTTTCCTGGTTCAGAGCCTGTTCATCTAATAATCCCTACCTTTCTACATGTACATACTATATGTACATGTATATAAACTATAACCTTTATGTTACTAGGGGAAAAAAAATCTTATATATTAAACTGTGCAAGCAGTGTCTTAAGCATGTTTTAGCTGTTATAGGACAAGCAGTGCAGTTTTTTGGTGTTTTTTTTTTCATGTGCTTTTAATATCTTGCACTTAGCTTGAAAATAAAAGAAGCAAAAAGCCACAGACTTCCTTAGAAACATGATCTGCAGTTTGTTAAAAACAATGCTAATGTAGATATTTTTTCCTCCTAGGTTTTACCAAGGGACAGTACATCTAACACTTAACTTGGATCATCAGCTTCAAAATCATAACAGCCCCCAAAACTGACATCTGATCTGAAAGAAAAAGCTGTGACAAATGGACAATATGTCTATTACTAACACACCAACAAGTAATGATGCTTGTCTGAGCATTGTTCACAGCTTGATGTGCCATCGACAAGGTGGAGAGAGTGAAACTTTTGCAAAACGCGCAATTGAAAGTTTAGTTAAAAAGCTAAAGGAGAAAAAAGATGAATTGGATTCTTTGATTACAGCTATAACCACAAATGGAGCTCATCCTAGCAAGTGTGTTACAATACAGAGAACGCTGGATGGGAGGCTTCAGGTTAGTACCAGTGAAAATCAGATGCTTTCCTCCTAGTGAAGCTGGAGCAAGAGTGAGCAACTCAGGATCCTAGGATGTTGAGGAATAGTAGCTGTCCTCTGGCATCCCCCTTTTGTATTTGTGTTTTGTGGCTGGAGCTCTGGACTGCATCAGTAGTTGATTATTTATTTTTTTTTCAAAAGGAGCAGAAGGTGTTGGATCAGCTATTCTAAATGAGCGTGTGTGGCAGTAAAAAGCAGGGTCACATAATAAATGCGGCTGCTTATCCTGGTATTTTCACTAGAAGCTTCTGTTAGCTCTGTGTTGGTCAACAGTTGGAAGACAGACCCATGATCCCGTGCTAAGGTACTCCAAGGAGTCTGCACTGAGGATTTTTGTTAGCCTTATATCGCCATTACTCAGTACCTGTATAGTTTGGGTTGTGATTTGCTTGTTCTGGGACAGATGTCATGTTTGTTGGGTAGCTCTCTGTCTACCCTAAAGCATTACTTTTTTTATTTATTTTTTTCAGTATAATGGATTGGCATTCTTCTACTTGTAAATCCTTTACAGTGTAGCCTGGTGCTTGTTCCTCCTCCTGTGGGGCAAAACTCTGTTAATCATCCATGGTGGGGAAGGTGACCATATGTGCTACACTAAGCACAAATTCTGCTTCTGCCATTTTGTATTAAGTATTTTTTCTTTAAGAATCACAGCGTTGACTTAACCATAGCAAAACCCTAACAGAACTTTATTTCTCTTGAAGAACTTGGGTAAACTGTACAACACCTTTTTTTCTTTCTTACTTTGGTGATGGAGAGAGGTTGTGGTGATGTTCATCCTCTTCCAGGTTTGCTCCTTACTAAGTAAAGTGGGATGTCTTGCAACTTTCCAAATCAGCTTTTGTGTCTAACTTTTTAGGTGGCTGGTCGCAAGGGATTCCCTCATGTGATTTATGCTCGTCTTTGGAGGTGGCCTGATCTTCATAAAAATGAACTCAAGCATGTTAAATATTGTCAGTATGCTTTTGACTTAAAATGTGACAGTGTGTGTGTAAATCCTTACCATTATGAGCGTGTAGTATCGCCTGGCATTGGTAAGTAACCTCTTGACCTAAAATGTGCAAATAAAATGTGAAATGTTTTCCTTTTCAGTGTAGAAAATACAGGCCTAAGTTAGAACCGTTAACTTTTAACGATCTAATGATAAATTATTCTTGTGCTCTTGCCCATCTTCTTAATGGAATTTTTCTTTTACCTTTATTAAAAAAAAACAAACCCAGTTTCTGTTTGAAAAAGCAGTTTCTGGCTTTTGTGTAAGCTTTTCTGTTGACTTTGCACACAGTTCTTAGAGTTAATGTGTATCCTGTGAATAACTTATCATTGAGACTTGTATTGTGATAGAGGGGGTATCTGTAGGACTGGTTTGTAAAAGCTGATAAACTTAATGTTCAAACACTCTTGAAGATCTCTCTATAATCCTCCACACCCTCTTTTCTTTTTCTTGATAAAGATCTCTCAGGACTGACACTACAGAGTTCTGGTAAGTAGTTCTGCTTGCTGTTGCATTTCTGTGGACACAAACTGTGTTAAACTCTTCAGCATGTACGCACTTTATTCCTGTGCATCTTCCTGAGAGGGACTATAGAGAGCAGATGGAAATGCATTTGTCTCTTTGGTTTTGGAAAATTGACAAAGTAGCATATGAGAGGCAAGTATTGACAAATTCTTTAAATTGAGGCTTCAGTGCAGCTTGTTGTTATGCTCTGTTTTCATCGCCTCAACTTAAAAACACTGAGGAAAAATTAAAAAAACTCAAAAACCGTACTTTTTTTTTTTAACTAGCAGCATTGAACAAGAATGTGTGCATGTGTGTATAATAGGCTAACTAATTGAATTGGGAATAATAGATGCTTATGATTTAGTAAGCAGTTTAACAAGAAAATAGTAGAAATTCTGTAATTAATATGCAGTTGAATGAAGCAGTCTGATATTCTTGCTCTCCCTGAAACTTGAGGGAAATTTGATGTTAAATGTCAAAAGAATATTATTCAGGAATCTGAGGTTGTACAGCTGCTTTATTCCCAAACCAGTTTTTTTTTCTCCTCCCAGAATAAATTGATAGAGAAGGAAACCTATGTTTTTAGCACATTATTAGAAGTAATCAAGAAAAATACTCATCAGGGATTGTAGTGATAGGACAAGATTTAATGGGTTCAAACCTAAAAAGAGGAAGTTCAGTTTAGATATAAGGAAGAAGTTCTTCCCTATGAGGGTGGTTAGGCGCTGGCACAAGGTGCCCAAGGAAGTGGTAAATGCGCCATCCCTGGCAGTGTTGAAGGCCAGGCTGGACAGAGCCTTGGGCTACATGGTTTAGTGTGAGGTGTCCCTGCCCATGGCAGGGGGGTTGGAACTTGATGATTTTAAGGTCCTTTCCAGCCCTAACTATTCTGTGATTCTATGAAAAATGACTTAAAAAGCCTCCAGACAATGCAGCAGACCTTAAACTTCACAAGCTTTAACTTGCACACTCATCTCTGCTGATTTGCATGTTACCTGTGTCTTCTGAAAAATGATCCTTGTGTGCAGAATCAGAGCTTAATAACTGTCAGTTAAATACATAGTAAGTGTTCCCTTGTCCTGCTACTCTTTTTTGCAGCAGGAAACAGAAATTACTGTCAAATTTTAATATATTTAAGGCTGCTTGAAAAACGAGCATGGGAGCTAATGGAGTATAAAGAGTTTTACTTGAATGTGCTTAGTGGGATAGATGGAAATAAATTCTTGTAGTGGCCATGGTAGTAATTTCCTTACACTGTATGTGGAATATTCTAAATTAGTGTCTACACTGTTAAATACAGAGTAGTGTTATATTGTCTTTGGATGTGAATGTAATGTTTCTAGTCAATTTGGATGGGAGTTGCATAAAATTACTTAAGGGATGTGTGCAGTTTTTATGTGCTGTTTTCATGAATTATGTTTATCATAGGAGCTTTATGTATATTCTTATAATAGGAATTGGTTTGTTAGCTACTGCATTAACGCATATTTGGGTGCCTGACAAAAAGCATGTTTTTCTCTTTTATTAACCATGTCAAATCACACAGTGCTGGACTGGAAAACAAAATGCTGTTGGAATTTACTACTGAGGGACTAAACTTGATTGAGAGCAGTCAGCAAAATGAACAGTTTGCTCTTCCATCCAGTTAACGCTTCAAAATTTCCTGCTGCTGCCTTGTTTATTTGCAGTTTAGAGGACTGCTTTAGCAATGTTTAGATAGGTTAAATCCTCCTCCCCAGTAGCTTTAATAGCATTGCTGTTGCTTGAAAGCAGTAGTGCGATTTGTAGTTAAATCCTGAAAATAGATTTGCTTTGCAAGTTTAACCATTTGCTTCTTTACAGCTCCATCAAGCATGCTGGTGAAAGACGAATACGTTCCTGACTACGAGGGGCAGCCATCACTGTCTTCGGCAGAAGGCCATTCAGTCCAGACCATCCAGCATCCACCAAGTAACAGGGCATCTAGCGAGCCTTATAGCACCCCAGCCATGTTAGCTCCTACTGAAGCTAGCACTACCAGCACCACTAATTTTCCCAACATTCCTGTGGCTTCAACAAGTAAGATCCTAGAGATTATATGAAATATTAAACTGTGAAAATGTGACAGCTCAAAGATAACTGCTGTTTTTTACCAGAGTAGATATTGCATCAGAACCGTACTTCTGCTACACTATGCTGGGAAAGTGTGTGGCATTACAATCTAGGCAGTCTCTTAAGTATTAACATAAGGTTTTAACTTGGAGCATAATATGAGTAACTTTTCCTGGTAACCCAGTCTTTTTTCAGTGAGACTGACATTGCGTGAGTGTAACAAGACTGTTTTGGATATGCCAGTGGTTCAGTGATACTATGTTAAAAGAAAATTGCCTGCTGACAGAACATTATGGCTGTTATTGGAATAACTGCTGTAGGAATGGAAGAATTTTATTATTTTATTGCAACGGCAAATGGAACAAACAAATACACTGTAAAGTGGCGATATCAAGAGGTTTTCAGACAATTCTTCATTGTTCCACAGCTGACAGAATAAGTCTTCCGGTTCTAACTTGATTATTTTTGTAATGGCCCACTGTACTACCAGACAGACAGCCCTAAATTAATATTGTCATGAGTCTGTTGGAGAGCTGTGTCAAAGTTTTTCTTAATTCTCTGTGTGTATTTGGTACAAGTGGAAGAGTCTGGTTTACCAGCATCAAACCTCACTCTTCACTCCAGCAGGACAGTAAAGCAGTTACGTACAGTGTCCTGCAGCTCTAATGTAGAGAAACCAGGGGGTTTGGAGTGGTTTCATGTACTCTTTGTCACTTCAGTATAAAAAAATATGTGGATTTCATGTTATCAAATTTTATTTTTTAATGGTGTTTTGATAATGTTTTTAATCTTTGCTGACTACTTTTCTGCTAAAGCTACAGATGGTTTTGCCAAGTTTGAGATACAATGTCTATTTGTCTCCAGCAGAGAAAAAAGGATGGGCAGTTTAATTGTATTGCCTTTGCACAACAGTTTATAGTCAGTAACTTTTTCTCATCAGTGCTGTAATTGTTGGAGCCCAGTGGACAGGAAAAAAAAAAAAAAGCTTGTTTTTTTAGGTTTTAGTTCAAGTTTTCAATGTGTTAAATTCTGCTAGCTACACCAGTTTGAGAGAGTGCAAATGTACTTGTGAAACTGCTGACCAGTTTAGTGTTAATGGCTGAGCTGAAGCCTTCTAAGATCTAATTCTGTTAACCTGTTCTAAAATATCTGTAGTTTTACTTTAAATCTTAGTTAATTCTTGAAATGTTCATCTGGGAGAAAAAGGAACCCAGAAGCTTTCTCAGAAACAGCCCAGTGATGCGTGCAGCTCTGTTCAAGCACTGTTTTTAAAACTAAAATGCTGTTCAGTATGTTTTGGAGGCACATAAATTTAAGTGAGTGTCCTCCTTAGGAACAGTAGTTACAACATCCTGAAAATAAGCAACTGATTGGACCTGCTGCTGGCCTGTTTGGATTCATACTAAATCTGCTCCAGCGATGTTATTCAGTAAAACTGTGGCATCTCTTCTTGTTTCCTTTCAAACTGGAAAATGAGGTGTGAACGGAACAAAGATACGGTTGGTGAACAGAGTTCTCTGCATACTTCTACTGCTAAAATATTAAGGATGTCAGTCAAAATTAGCTAATGCAGAGCACCTTGCTTCAAGTTTCCTAAGACACTCCGGTGGGTGGAAAAAAATACTGAACCAAACTTGTAGGAACTGTGTCTTGCAGTGTCCTTAGTTGAGTGTATTTTCCTACCCAGTAGTGCTGAGCTCTTCTTAATTAAAATTTTGGAACGTTCATGAATAGGTAGTGTGTTCTTTTACCAGGTCAACCTACCAGTATATTGACAGGTAGCCATAGTGATGGACTCTTACAGATTGCTTCAGGGCCTCAGCCAGGAACTCAGCAGAATGGGTTTACAGCTCAGCCAGCTACTTACCATCACAGTGAGTATATACATATGCGCACTCTTCTTAGTTTTCTAAAACCAGTTTCCAAATATTGAGGAGAAATAGAGGATTAGAAGTGAGATGCAGAAAAGCTTCCTTAAAAACCAACCACTTCTTTCTTTTTCTAGACAGTACTACAACTTGGACTGGAAGTCGGACGGCAGCCTACACACCTACCATACCTCACCACCAGAATGGCCATCTTCAGCATCATCCACCTATGCATCCTGGACATTACTGTAAGTAGTGCAGGTTTTCACATCACTTGCTTTGTTTCCAGTTTTGTTGAATGGTGGGGGCTCATTTGTGATGATTCGTTACCCCCAAATCCTTTTTTGTTGTTGTTACAGAACTGCCATTCCTGTGTTCAGTATATTCTGATGGTTAAATGTAAGAGCTTGATAGGCTTTACTCTGGTAAAGCAGCAGAGATCAGAAATTCAGATAGCTATACTGGTACCATCTATGTTATAGATGTCTTACTGTACCTGAGAAAACTGGAATTTCTTTTCTAAACCTCTGATTCTAAAGCTTTGCAGTCTAATAGTAAATATTTCCTTTGTGACAGATGAAGTTGATGCAGAATGTGTTGTTTGGATATTTTTCTTTCAATACTTGAAAGGTCCCAGCTGTGTTTATTTTCTAGAAATTTTGAAGTAATGTCTTCATGATGTAGCAATCTACATTAAAGTGTTGGATGACCTGTGTCCATGTATACTAACCAGTGTGAAAGAACTGCGAAAGCTCATGTAGTAAAGCATGGTCTTAATACAGCCTGGTTGATGGCTACATTTGGCACACAAACTTGAAAATGATTTTTTATCTGAAGTAGGACCACAACAGCTTGTTGTAAGGTACAGGAGATCAAAATGGAAAAAAACAGTGATAAAACTTTTAGTGACAGTGTCTAGCACTGTATATGTATATACCTTATACAGAGTATAGTGCAAAACCCCCCCTCCCAAATACAGGTTTCTCTAAATTTTGTGGCAAAAAGGTAGAGCAGTTCCTTATTTTCTAATACAGTGCTGAACCAGATCATCTGTTTGCAGCAGTATTTGTTATTGGAGGGGAGAATACATGGTGAACTAATATCAGAAAGACTTCTTACCTTCTGTCTATCACAAAAACTGTGGTTTAGGTACGGTCAAGTTAATTACTCTGTTCTGTTAGGATCCCACTTCATTTATCTTGTATTTGTCAGAAGTACCAGGATGTAAAAACTTCAGTGGTGCTGTAGATACTCTATAAATATCCTCAGTGCATGTATCTTTCTATAATTAATATTTGTAACTGGCTAGTGATACCACATAGAGCTTTTCTTGGCTGCTGCCGTTTCTCACTTCAGAGAGTTGCATGTTTTGACACCTACCAGCGTTGTGCCTGTTTTGACATCTTGTTGCAAAAGCTGCTGTTACTTATAATACTATGTTTAAGTCTTTCTTTCTTGTTCTCTGCTGCCTGAAAGGGACTTTCAGGTTTTGAAAGTAGAGAAAATAAACTGACCGATACCAAGACTGTATTCAGTATTTTTGTCTTTAGAAAATGAGTTCTCTTGGGTTTCTGTCCATCTTCAGGGAGTGTTTCTCATGGTCAAGCCCACAGCATGCTAGGCAACTTGTTCTGTGATGGTTTCTGACAGATTTAGATCACATGCCTCTATACAATGGTTTTCTCGTTGACTAACTTGAGGGCAGATGTGGAGCTTAGGTCCTATTTCTATTACATCTCTCTGCTACGTCTGGTTTATGCTCTCTCCTGGAGCTGGTTCTGTCTTGAGCAGTATGGAGTATTTCCTCCTGGGATACTAATGGAGCTCTTTGCTCTACTCCCAGATTTTTAGGAAACCACTAAGAGAGTAATTCTTTTATGATCATTTTATCCCTGGTCAGATTTGGCCAGTTGATTCAGAAACTACTGGGATTTGTAACATCTGGCATCCTCACAGGTATCTTTTAATAGGAAAACAAGTTAAGAAAGAAAACTTTGCTTTTTCTCCTGTAAAACAAATTGCATGTTTTCTCTTAAAGGGCCAGTTCACAATGAACTTGCATTTCAGCCTCCTATATCAAATCATCCTGGTGAGTAAAATCTAATATGTAATGCTAATGTTGTGGAAGCTAACAACTTTCTGGTTTGAGTCTGTTGTTTTTTTTCTTTGTATATTTGTTTGGGTATTTTCTGTATCAAATACACTAAAATTTGAGATATATATTCAAAAGGGAAGGAAGGAAAAAGAACTGTTCTGTTGTCTTTTGAATTCAGATGTCTCTTTTGGAATGGTGACATAGGCTGCAAACTGAATTCAGTTTACATGCCTAAGTCAAGAACTGCAGTCCTGAAACCTATATTGGAGGTGTCTGAACTCTGAATATCCTTGATAATTACTTTTGCAGGATGCCTGAAGTTGTACTTTCTGCTTGCTTAGATCCATCATGGACCTTAGGTCATGCCAGAGACCTCTCTCATCCATAATCTAGAAGTCTATCTTCACAGCCTTGCATTTGGTTGCTCAGGTTCCTGTTTGGGCCTCTGTGTAGAACCTTCCTCTTTCCAGGGTTCTTCATTAATGTAGCAGTTAATGGAACCAAGGAGGTCTTGTCTTGCAGTACAAGCTAGCTTCATTGCAGGTACAAGGTGATACTCTTGTTTTTAACAACAGCAAAGCTGTTGCCTGCACAGGAAAGCTGCACAGGTGGAAAGCTTGAAAGTTTAAATTGTTTGTTCATTGGAAAGTGACTAAATCAGTACCAGAAATAAAACTGTGATAACTGCTGGCTGAACTTAACTGTAGCTAAATTGTGTTTTATTTTATTTAGCATGTCTCTTTCACCCTATTGATTGAGCTATTGATTTCACCCTATTCTTTCCTTGGAGACATGAGTATTCATTTGAAGATAAAATAATTTAAAGGAATTCAGGCACCTTGGTTTATTCTTTCCTAATAAAACCATAACAACAGTTTCTTCAGGCAAGTAGGTGTGCTCTTGGGTGCTGCATTTTGTAACGAATGAATACATGTCAAGGCCCTGGAGATGGTCTTCTGCTCCTGGCTTATCAGGCTGTTTGTTGTGTGTAGGTCCTTTTCTGCTTACCCTGTTTTGAGTCCATTGTAGTGCTGATTTTCTTTGTCCTCCCCTGCAAACTGCTGTGTTAGCCTTTTGTGGAAATGTGCCCTTGTAGTCAGCAAAGGGGCCGAGTCCCCAGAATCTCCAGCAACTTCAGCTTATGCCAACTTTAGGTTGTAGCATGTCTGAAGAGAAAAACTCTTAACACTTGAAAGCAAACGCAGTAAGCTGTGTGGAAGGCTTGACAAGCCAGTTGCTCCCAGGTAGCACACAAGCAGCTGTATATAAAGTTACTTGCTGTTCTGTCAGGTTTCCTCACTTACTTGAGTGTTTGGGTTTCATACAGTGTATTTCTTCTTTACGTTAAAGAGCAAAATCAAGCAATAGTTGGAAGGTGCAGGAATGCAGACCCCTTACAAAATCTAACTGGAGTTATAAACTGTACAGAGACTTGTCTTAACTACAAAACCTCTTCACATCAGTGCGTGTTCAGAAATGACAAGCCCATGTTCATTGTAGCATGTAGCATTTTTCTGTGCTAGCAGACATGCCTTTGTCTATCTGAACTTGCTTATGTGAATATACACTCCTACTCTGAATGACAAATGCAGTTTCAGAAGGCTTAATTGATTATCTGGAATGTATTTATAGGGGTTTTTTTGTGCATTTTGGTCAGCTAATCATACATATTCTTTAGCTCCAGAATATTGGTGTTCAATCGCTTATTTTGAAATGGACGTGCAAGTTGGGGAAACATTTAAGGTCCCTTCAAGCTGTCCGATTGTCACTGTTGATGGATATGTGGATCCTTCTGGAGGAGATCGCTTTTGCCTGGGGCAGCTTTCCAATGTGCATAGAACAGAAGCCATTGAGAGAGCAAGGTAATCCGCACATCTCAAAAGCTCCAGCTGTCTGTGGTATTTGATAACATTTTGTTTCTGCCTTCAGTGTGTGCCTCCCTTTTCAAACTACAAGTATGGTATGTTTCTTTTAACTGAATTAACTGCAGCAGAGTGTATCTTTCTAGGCCACTGCTGTTAGGCATTCAGAATGTGAACTGCGTGACAAAGACCCTCAGTGCTTTGCAGAAGCACATTGCTTTTCATTGCTCTCAAAGGCTCTGCTGTCAGGGATAAAATTAGCATCCCGTGCCATTATGTATGCAGGCTGAATATTAGCTCTCCACACCAGAGAGTGATGTGAGAATAGTAGCAATATATAGATTTGTCAAAGGAGCAAAGGAGCGTTGATGGAGAGCTATTTGGATTTTCATTCATTCTCACCATGCACGTGCTAGGCTTTGTGGAAGCACAGAGAACTGAAGCCATCTTGCAGCTTTTTTTTTCCCCTCTTTGAAACAAGAAAAGAAGAAAATTATTCCATGTCTTCAGAAATGTGCATTGTGACGAGCACAGATTTGCATTGTGACAAGTAAGATGCTAGATTGCTGTAATGGGATCCAAATGAACACACAGTTCTGCATTAAAATGTGGCTTTGTGTATGTACTTGAGTGACTTTCTGTGCTGGAGTACTTGTGGGTGATTTTCCACTTCTGAACAGAGCTGAATGTGTTTGGTATCCTGTCTCTGTACTGTCAGCGAGTACAGTAGTTGCTACTCAGGTATCACAGTTTCTGCATTCTGTTTCATGTAGATCTTTGCATGGTATTACAGTATTTTTTACTGTACTGATTTTGTGTAACTATCTACTAACTTATACCTCAGCTAATAATTAGATTTTGAAATCCTTGAGTGTGTGGAGTGTAAATTAAGGCACCACAGATGACTGCTGGAGACCTAGGCTTATTTAGTAAAGGTGGGATCTATAGTATGCATGTATAGGTGCATTGTACCTGTTTTTCTTTTTAAGGTTGCACATAGGTAAGGGAGTGCAGCTGGAGTGCAAAGGCGAAGGTGACGTGTGGGTTAGATGCCTCAGTGACCACGCGGTCTTTGTCCAGAGTTACTACCTGGATAGAGAAGCAGGGCGTGCTCCAGGCGATGCTGTCCACAAGATTTACCCAAGTGCATATATAAAGGTTAGTTTGATGTTCCTGGATGAAAACTGTGAGGGAAATTGCATTTCATTCTGGTATATGTTGGGAAAGTGATGAGATACTGAAATAAATTTAACTTTGTTTTTGGTTATCCTTTAAAAAAAGCCCTAAAATTTCCATTTGACAAGTCTCCTGAGGTTTTAAAATTACTCTAAGATGAAAGTATAATCTAGCTACTGCAGAAATGACTAATTTTGTGTTTCATCACAGTCTTAATAGCAGGTTTTTATATTTTTACCCTTACAGTTTTAAATAAATTTCAACTAAATTTTTTAGCATAGGTTATCTGTTTGTTTACCTCCAAAGCAAGAAGAGTTGGGAAAGTGCAGAAGTGTAAAGTGTGTGTTACAGTGATCCACTTCATGAACCTGAAGTGATCCAGGGGCCACTTAAGTTGCATGGAAACAAATTATTTTCAACAGATTGTTACTTGGAGATGCCTGTGTCAGATGTGAAACTTTATTTAGCACAAGTCACACTTATAAAAAAAAAAAAACAATTCTTGAATTAGAGAGAAACTGCTTGAAATTTGCAGTTATTTATTTATTTTTAATCCTCAGTTTAATCCTCAGGAGGCAGGTTGTGTAATGAAGGTGAAAGAAACCCCGTCATTCTCTATCTACAAGGTTTCTAGTACGAGAACAGAATTCCTGTATACATTAGTGCCAAGCCTGGTCACAAAGATGGAAAATGCCACCAACCCAAAATCTAGCTGCTGAAACCTCAGGCCGATCGATTATCAGTGTTTCTTTTAAATACAATAACACATTTCTGTGAAGCAGTGAAGAATGAAGTCTGACAAAGTTAAGGAGGACTTGCTGGCTTCCATTTGTATCTATATGCTTATTTTGTGGAAATACTGGGGTTTAACTAAAAAGTTGGTATTTTATCAGCATGTAGCATCCTTCAGACTTTCATCCTGCTGACACTTCCACGCAAGCTACTGCTGCAGCCTGCTCAGCTCAGCCAGGTTCTGGAATTGCCAGTGTGGTTAACATGAAGAGTGTTTAAGAATCAGCTTTAATCTGTTAGAAATTAAACTAGTAAGGGAAGATTTGCTTTACCTAAGTGTATGGTGAAACTGTAGGATTTGCTTTGGGAAAGCAGAGTTTTCCGGATTATTGGGGATGGGAGATGAGGAATTTTTATCTTCACTGATTTCTGTAAGTCTGCATAATTTGATACTTCTTTTTTTAAAGGTGTTTGACTTGCGCCAGTGCCATCGTCAGATGCAGCAGCAGGCTGCCACTGCCCAAGCTGCTGCTGCTGCTCAAGCTGCAGCAGTAGCAGGAAACATCCCTGGACCAGGTTCAGTAGGTGGAATAGCCCCAGCCATTAGTAAGTACATTAACTGCTTGGTCTCCTTTATTCCTTACCTGAAAATAAATAACAGAGCTCCCCCTTTTAACAGCACCCATCCACCTGCTGCCCCTGGAGCAGCACAAGTAAAGTGCAGGACTGAGGCAAGGTGGGGCTTGGTGGCATCGTGATCACTCTGTATTCATCCACTTCTAACCTGTGCTACACACCAGTTTTCACTCTGTAGTCTTCAGGTAATATTGGATATAGAAGTGGCTGCTTATTGTACTGCTTATTAAGAAGTACGTACTGTATTTCTTGGAGTACAATAAGCAGATCCACTTCAATTTTTGCAGTACAGTGGAGAACACATTATGCACAAGGTGAAATAGTGTACCCTGTTACTTTAAACAAAGATACTTTGGGGCTGCTTAGGCTAGAGCTTTTGAAAACATAGTCTTTGAGATCTAATCTCATGAAAATGGTGTTCAAAACAATGGGATTACTGGGCAACAAAGTCCTTGTCTAGGTTTAGGGAAACATAATACTAAGATTCCTGAGACGAGGAAGAAGAAAGTGTGATGTTGTTTAGTTGTTGGTTTGTTTTTTTTTTTTGTGGGGTTTTTTTTCTGTTTTTTTTTTTCTTTTTAAGTTATTCTGGGGTAAAGTTTTCTTAATTACTAAATTCTAGATCCTTGAATGTGTACCTAAGTACTTTTTAAGAGCATAAGTACTTATATGTCTCAGGCTGCTTTATAGAATCATAGAATCTTGGAATACTTAGGGCTGGAAAGGACCTTAAGATCATCTAGTTCCAACCCCCCTGCCATGGGCAGAGACATCTCACAGCAGACCTTGTCACCCAAGGCTGTGTCCAGCCTGGCCTTGAACACTGCTGGGGATGGAGCATTCACAGCTTCCCTGGGCAACTTGTTCCAGTGCCTCACCACCCTCACAGTAAAGAACTTCTTCCTGTGTGCCATAGCATTTTCTGGATTCCATGTGGCTCTTTCTGGCTATCCTACAAATCACTGAAGGCATTTGGGGAATTCATGTAACTTTTTGTCTTAGCCATATGTGTGATTTGAAGCTTGCCAGCTCTGTTAATCTTTTTATTAGATGCAAGTAGCATCATTTGTTAATTCAGCTTCTTGCAGGGGGTAAGCCTGATTTCTGTGTTGAAAATGCAGCATTTGGCAAACCTCAAGAATAAGTATTTTCTGACAGTGTTTCCTAAATAAGGTTTATATGCATTGTATCACATAAGATACTGGGTTTCATGATGTCTGCTTTATCATAAGAGGTTCAGTATTTCAGCACCTTTTCAAAGTTGATGAATGATGAAAAAACAACTGTTTAAAAGAAATGCAAAGTAATTGCTGTGTTCCATCCCTGGCAGTGTTCAGGGCTGGGTTGGAGAGAGTCTTGGGTGACATAGTCTAGTGTGAGGCATCCCTGCCCATGGCAGGGAGTTGGAACTGGGCAATCTTAAGGTCCTTTGCAACCCAAACCATTCTGTGATTCTATGATTTGTGATAGCAGAGATCTAGAAATATGGATTGGCTTTGGCTGTAGTGAGAGGGAACTGTACGTGAAGGAAGACCCAAACAAACATGAGTGGCTAAAACAGATAATGGAAGAACATGTCCACGAACACTTACTTGAAACCTCTCCTGTTTAGGTTTGTCAGCTGCTGCTGGAATTGGTGTAGATGATCTTCGCCGCTTATGCATACTCAGGATGAGTTTTGTGAAAGGTTGGGGACCTGATTACCCAAGGCAGAGCATCAAAGAGACACCGTGCTGGATTGAAATTCACTTACACCGTGCGCTCCAGCTTCTAGATGAAGTACTTCATACCATGCCTATTGCAGACCCACAACCTTTAGACTGAGATCCTTGTGCTGCACTGCTGTGGGCCATTATATTGTGAGGATGGTGGATTGTAAAATACAATTCTGTTTATAACCTGAAGATATATTTTACTTTCGTTCTGCTCAATCTTCTTAAACCAGGTTTTAAAAATGCGTTTGCCGCCTTGCTCTTAGCAGAAAGAAACCGAACATGCAGAATTTGAATTTCAGTTATTTTCAGAACTTTAATGTTGTAATACAGGGCTTAAAGTGAAAGGTAAATGCCTTATAGAGACTTTACAGTGTTGGGTTTGTTCCCTGCAAAAATTTTCCTTCTCTATTGTGGCATCTTGGTGACAAGCCTCACAGGAGCCTTTTGTATGCAGAATATATATTATATATATATTTATATCTGAAAATTCCTTCTAGTAGTTACAAGCATTTACCTTATAGCAGCTTTACAATTCAGACTGATTTGTGATGTTCTTTTTAGGGAACAATGGTTAACAGAAGACTTCTTTATTTTGTTGACTATCTTCTTATGATTTTTCCAGATTAAAACATAGAAGCTGCCAAAAATTGAGGGAAGAGACATACGTTGTTGGCATTGATCTGAAATAGCAAGGAAAAGAAACGTGGCTTTTCCTTCACTAGTTTTTAAAAAAGATATCTTTAGATTTTTATTTATATAGACACATGAATTTTAAAACACTAAAGGAAATGGATACTTTCAGTGCTGGCACTCGGATCTAGCATGAAATGCCCAGTCTGCCACTGAAGTTGCCACTGAAATTGCATATCAAGTACCTAATGGCAGGAACATATTTTCATAGTTACTACTGACTTCTATGATTTTACTCAAGTAAAACCTGGCAGGTATTTTAAAAAGTTGCATGACTCTTTTTACTTGCATATACCATTAAATCATGTATGATAATAATACATCAATATTTACGATTTGATTTTTTGTATCTGTTCACCATTTCCACTCAGGGCAAGATGGCAAACTTGTTTTTATACCTCTTGGTTATTTTAAGCCCTATGCCATCGATGACCGTATCAATTGGCAGTGACTTTGTATAGAGAATTTACAGTAGAAAAAAACCTGCAAATGTATTGACTGTATGACAGATACAATATGTATGCTTTCTCTCTAGCTAATAGTATAAATAAAATTATGAAAACCCTGATTTTTATAAATTTAATTTGCTTCTGTTATGTAATTTTGCACCATGAAATCATTGATCTGGAGTGATGGATTAACGTCCTTCGCAAGACCAGCAGCAGCAGCCAGTAGTGGTAGGAATTTTTCTTGGCCATGAAGCCAGCCCAGTTTTACTTGCTTTCACTGCTTCTCAATGGAAGTGTGTCCTGAGGGTATCTCTTTTGGCTCTTTGATGGGGTGTGAAGAGGGAGCAGGAGTTCCTTATTTCCCATGTATGTGTAGAGAGCTCAGTTAAGCAAGCTTAGAAGTACATGGACTCCAGCTTAAATCTCTCAAGCCGTGCCAGTTTGGTCTGCCTGTCATGCTGTTCTGAGCTGACCTGGCAGCACAGCTGTAGTGGTTAACATAAGTAGAAGACTTGGAAGAGATTATTCAGAAGCTTTTTGCCAAGTTTCTTGCATAGTTTCAGGAATCTGCTTAGGGCTGTGTCACACAGCGCTTTAGGTGCTGCTTTCCCTGTGTGCTGACATTCTTAGGAAGGCAGGCAGCAGTCACTGTTTCTGTCTTAGCAACAGCCAGAAATGGATGAGTTTTCTCTGTATTTTCATTAACAGAGTTGCCTTCTTCAGACTTGCTTCTAATGAGATCATTGTTGGGTGGGTTTTTTTCCCTCTTTGCAGCAACTTCTTCGTGTTTGGAAAAACGGTGTTTGCTTTTCTCAGGGCCTTCAGTTTAAAACCTTTTTCATTTCTCTTTCTTAATGATGCATTTTGTCTGAAAAGCAAGCTTCTTGCAGAGCACTTTCATTAGAGGCTTCTGACTACATCCTCAGAGAAGCTTATTAACCTGCAGCTCAGTTAACACCTCATCCACAACTGAAAACTTGATCTGGGGGAAGAAATGAAAAACCTGACCACGCATTCTTCTTGCCAGCCTCCCTTTTGAATTGCCAGTCCTGCTCTTACAGCGGGGTTTGAGATGCCTCGGCTTTTGGGAAGTGCCTTCTGTCTGATCAATTTATTCTAATAGACTGTTTGTTTGATTAGAAGGGCACGTGCTTATGCCCTGTTTAACTTAGTGGTTTTGCAAGGTGCTCATCTTGGTGGATGACTGATCTGTGTATGGCTACTTCACAGCAAACCTTTTGTACCAATTGCTCTCATTTTGATTGTGCCAAATTTTGAGAAAACAGTGAAAGATTGTTGTTTTTCTTGCCTCTATTACACTCGGAAAGAATTCAGCTGTTAAAGAGTACTTCTCTTTTTGCAGATGTTTTTCAAATCTCCTTAAGCCTCTACCTGCAGTGAATGGTACCCATGGTGTTGTATTTAGATGGCCAGGAATGTTCAGGATAGAACAACAAAATAATGTCATACGAGTTTATTGGAACCAAGAAATCAGGCTCCACATGAAGAGAAACCTGAACATTGTGTAAGTCAGTAAAGATACTAAAATGTCATTCATCTTCTCCAGCAGGCCATTACCAATAAGGTGCAGCCGTAACTGTTGAAGGGCAAAATGAGAGACTCTTATTCTTAGTTTTTAATACACTTTTAATGTAATTTCTGTGCTTTTATTTCTTACCACAAGGCGTAGAAGGCAGCACATATTGAACTGGAAACCCTTCAGCAGCAGCACACAGAATCGCTGACAGTCCTGCATTTACATCTCTTTCTCAGATTCAAGGAAGAGCAACAGCTCCTTGACAGCCGTGACGGTCCCCATACGTGCCGTAGGCATCTCTTCAGCTCTGAATGTCTCAGGTTCAGTGAGCTCAACAAGTACGTTTTTCAGCCAGCAGTCTCCTGCTTGTGATCCTGTGCCTGCTCTGCTGAGTTCTCTTGGTGAAGTAATCACCCCTGTGCTTCTCACCCTCAGTTATGTGCTCCTCAAGCCCAGCATTGTGCGTAGGGCACTGTGTAATTTCACTGAAGAGCTGGGATTAGCACCGGAAGCTTTAGCCGGCTTTAGCCGTGTTACTGTGAGCTGTGTTACTGTGTGTTACTGAAAGCGAGGGCATTTGAAGTTAACACAGAGTAGAGGTGTAGGAGAGGAAGCCTTTTATGCTGGAATGGTTTTAAGTTACTCAGTTCTAACAGGAGTTCTAACTGGACTCCCCTCTGTGATACAAATCACTTCATTAACAGCTTATGCCTACAGACCTGGGAAGAGCTCTGGCTGCTTTATAGATGGAGACCTCAAGTACAGAGGAGACAAGACAGTGTCTCCCAGCCACAGAACAGGTCTGTAGCAGCAGTAGTCATTGAACCTGTGTCCAACTCCTGTGCCTTACCTTTGAGACCATCTTCTTGTGACACTTCCAACGATGACAGCATCCTCTCTGCATAGCTCAGGAACGACTGCCGCAGCTCTTTTACTAGGAACCATTAAAAACAATTCCAGTGCCAGTGTGTATAGGGGGGCTCCTGCCCCTGAACCCTTCAGATGTTGTTTACGTCTTGGTGGTGGTCTTTATTGACACCTCTCTAATCTCTTCTTGGAAGAGTAAGCGCTTTAGAAAGGACTGTCTCCTTGACCTGCATCTGTACTCTGCTGCGCAGGGTGACTGGGCTTGCTGGTCACTTCTCTAATGCAGCCAGTTAAAAGACAGCCAGATGGGTCTGCCTCTAAGTGGGATTCAGGCTTGGTCTAAGAAATCCTCTTTCCTCCCCACCCTCCTCCCGCCAGGCCTCAAGCTACTTCACATCTGCTCTAAAGTTGCAAGATGTTTCGGTGTCGGGTATTGAGAAGGACACAATTTTTGGGAGGTGACTTTCTTCTTTGTTGTTTTAGAAGACATAAACATGAAAAGCAATGGTCTTGCTTGGCCCTGCGGATGCCAGGAGCATTTCAATGACTCGCGACAGGTTTTGGGGGGCCACAGCACTGTTGTTGGGACTGAGATTTGCAAATTCCCCATCATAGGTGTGCATGTTACTCATGAGCACTAAGCTGGTCGCTCCTACCCCTGTTGCAGTTTACTCAGCTCTTTGTTCCTGGGCAGGAAAAGGAATCCAATGGAAATCATTTCTCCAGCAGTCATGGGGGAGCTGGGTGCTGCACGTACCCTTTTGTCACATCACCACCTCCACAATGCTCTGCTCTGCTCGACAGCGTTTCTGAAGGGATCAGGGAGGTGTGAGCACGTGTTTGGGGCTGCTGAGGTCCCCAGGACCTGCCCTTGGTGAGAGCCGGTGGAAAGCAGAGCCCATGAAAACCCAAGAGATTCCGGCACTGTTGGCTGCTGTTGTGCCTTGGTACCATCACTCCTAAATTTACAGGACTTGAGCCTTCCGAGCTCTCCAGAATCACCCAGCGCTTTCCCGCTCCGGTACCTTTTCCTGTGTCTTTTTGGTGAAGTTTGGTACCACCATGAAGCTGTGATTGAGCCGGATTGAGAGCTGGGAAGCACCAGAACCCAAAACTCGCCATGAGAGGGTTTTTTTAATCATGAAAGCCTAGCTAAGCATTTCTGCTTTCAGCCATTGCCTTTTGATAGGCGGTCAACGGAATTCCCAGTAGTTCCTTTGTAGCTTACTGTATGTTTTTCATTAGACCTAGTTTGTGGATAATATACTGTAGTTAACTTTCCTGAAATTCTGTAACAGAGTATGTTTTTGATTAAAAAAGGTTAAAGAGTCAAGTCTTTGGCTTCTTTATTGCCTTCAGTGGAGAGCATTTACCCTGTTTGTGTCTGGCTGTCAGAGCTGATAGCCACGGTCTGGAGCTGGGTCAGGGCTGCGGTTTCGGAGCATCCTTTCCTCAGCATCCTCTGTGTGGATGCTTGGGTGCAACCAGCATTGAACACAAAGACAAGTGCGTGTCCAGTGTGGAAGGATCCCTGGGTGACCAAAGGCAAGCAGGTACCTGTCTGGTTTACCCTGGTGGAGCACAACGTGTTTGTGTTGTTTTTAATGGATATTACTTATTTTAAGCCAGCAGCCAAGCTCCGTGTGTTCTTGGCTTGGAGCAAGGGACAGGGCTGCGCAGTTGCATTTGTTGGTGTGATATTGATGTCCTGTGTTAGGAGGTGCATGGGAGTTCAACTCCATCTGTAATACAATCCCCAGCACAAACACAGGCTGGGGACACCGGATGGAGCAGCCTGAGGAGAAGGACTTGGGGTGCTGGGTGAGGAGAAGCTCCCCATGACCCGGCTTCAGTGAGCGCTTGAGCCCAGAACCCCCCCGTGTGCTGGGCTGCACCCCCAGAGCATGAGCAGCAGCTCAGGGAGGGGATCCTGCCCCTCTGCTGTGCTCTGGGGAGACCCCCCCTGCAGCCCTGATCCAGCTCTGGGGCAGCAGCACAAGAGGGACGTGGAGCTGTTGGAGCGAGGCCAGAGGAGGCCATGGAGATGCTGCGAGGGCTGGAGCAGCTCTGCTCTGGAGCCAGGCTGAGAGAGCCGGGCTGGGGCAGCCTGGAGAAGAGAAGGCTCCTGAAGGGGAGACCTTAGAGCAGCTCCAGTGCCTAAAGGGGCTGCAGGAAACCTGGAGAGGGGCTTGGGACAAGGGCCTGTAGGGACAGGCCAAGGGGAATGGCTTGAACCTGCCCGAGGGGAGACTGAGCTGAGCTCTTAGGCAGAAGCTCTTCCCTGTGAGGGTGCTGAGGCGCTGGCACAGGGTGCCCAGAGAAGCTGTGGCTGCCCCATCCCTGGCAGTGCTCAAGGCCAGGTTGGACACAGGGGCTTGGAGCAAGCTGCTCCAGTGGAAGGGGTCCCTGCCTGTGGCAGGGGTTGGAGCTGGAGGAGCTTCAAGTTCCCTTCCAACCCAAACCAGTCTGGGATTCTATAATTTATGGGGCTTGTGGCTCCTGTGGTTGCTGGGGCTCCCCTGGCATGGACGGGTTGGTGCCAGCGCCACTGAAGCCACCCTGAGCTGGTCCGTGCTGTGGCTGCAGTGACGCCCAGCAGCACCATCCCGCTTCACGGCTGTGCCTTGTCTCCGGGTCAAGCGGGTCTCTGCTGCCCGAGGGGTGGGGGGGGGATCCCGTCCCATGCCGGACCCTGCCCACGGCGCTGCCGTCGGCATTCCCATGGGGCACAGGCGTGAGCAAGGCCTGGCCGGTGCAGCCCCACGGCGGGGTCCGGGCCCTGCTGGTGCCGCCCGGTCGGTGCCGCTAGGGGTCCGTAGTGCTCCGTGCTGCGGAGCCGCGGCTCTGCGGGGGAACGGGGCTGGAGCCCCGGCCCCGGGGGGGTCACGGGGGGCGCGGGGACCTGGCGGCTTCAGGAGCACCCCTGAGGGCCCCGTCCGCCTCAGCCATGGGAGGTACCAGGGATGGGGACGTCCGGGGCAGCGCCCGGCCCTGGGGTGGTTCTGTGGGATGCAGGTGTCGGAGGGAAGCTCTACACAGAACCGTGGAGCACCGGTTTGGGTGGCCAGAGCTGAGCCCAGCCCTGGCAGCATCTCCACGGCCTTGCTCCAGCGGAGTGCTGCTGCGTGACCTCCTGATGCCAGGCTGTGTCCATCTCCCGTTGTGTTTCATATGACCATGGAATTACTTAAGTTGGAAAAGCCCTTCAAGCTCATCCAGTCCAACCATTCCCCAGGACTGCCAAGGCCACCCCTAACCCATGGCACTGAGGGTGTGTGAACACTTGCAGGGACGGTGACTGCAGCCCTGCCCTGGGCAGCCTGTTCCAATGCCTGAGCACCCTCTGGAACAGGAGTCCGTAACCTCCAACCGATAACTCTCCTCCCATAACTGTTTCCCCTCAGTCTGAGGGAGGTTTGCACCCTGCACTCCACACAGAGCACCCTAAAGATGCCTTTGGAAGTCATCGTGTCCCCTCTGTGCCATGAGCTGCCTTCTCCTGCCTGTCCTCCCCTCTTCTGACCCCAGTTCTGTCGTTGGAAGGAGCCTGCTTCGCTCTGTCTGTCCTTGTGCTGGCTCACGGTGCAGAGTGCTCAGATACTCCAGCAGTGTCAGCACAGCTCTGTTCTTGCTCCCTGCTGAAGCATCCTTCCTTCCCCATTCGTTAGCAAGGGGCGCCTGCAGGAGGGGGCAGCTCCCTCCAGGATGGGGAGGTTTTGTCCGGAACCAATTTATGGTTGTTCTGTAGGGAAATGGGAACAGCCGCTCCCGCTGGCAGCGCACAGGGATGCACTGACGTGTGTCACTGCCTGGCCAAAGATCTTAGATACCTGAGGCTGCTTTGCTTTGGGAGGATGCATCTCCCTGCCTCAGCACTGGCTGTAAACACATTCCTGGAGTACACGGCGGTGATGGAGCTTGTGGTCCTCAAAGCCACCTCCCTGGCGCTCGTGGCCAGAAATCTGTCCATTCTCTTCAAGGGGACGGAAAGGAGATTGCTCCCTTTTAATGAGAACAAAGTCTTTCAATGATGTCTTGGGGAGAGATCAAAGGGTATTTAAATTCACTTCGCTTGGAGAAGTTTCAGTGTTGCAGAAGAGGCCTCAGACATAAAACCTCTGGCAGCGAGGAGTTAACCCTCATCCTTTCCCGATGCGCATCAGCACCCTCAGCCCCAGCCTCTCCAACGTGCGTTCTATCCAGCGCCGGCTGCGCTGCCGGTTACCCCGGCCTTGCACGGGACGGGCACGGGCTCAGAACGCGCCGCTTCCCATCCGTCTGCTGTCATGAACGGCGTTTTCCATGCTCGGGAGCGCTTGTGATGGGTGACTCAACCCGCCTGGAATCTCGTCCATGAAGGGGAAGCACCCGGCACCGGCACGGGCCACTGCCCCGCTGCAGGCAGGCGGCCAGGGCGGCCGAGCGAGCCCAATGCTGTTATTCCTATAGGAAGTTCAAAGGAAGTTTAAATTCACTTTTCCTTTCATGCTCGGCAGCTCCACGCTGCTCCCTTGGCTGGGCTGCAGCGGGAGGGCTCCGGAGGGGCTGGGTTGGCACCAGGCTGGGTTGGCATCAGCCACAAGCCCCGCAGGACCATCGCTGTCAGGGTCCCATCCCTGCTCTGCTGCAGCAGCATCCGCCTGCTCCAATAGCCCGGGCCCTGCGCTGGGAAACCTCCTCTGGCTCCCTGTTGGGAGCAAGGGTGGGAATAGGGATGTGAAACCCCTCCAGCTCCCCGGGGATGCTTGCTGTCGGTGCTGTGGCTGCTGCTCAGTAGCTGTGGTGTGACCCTCGGGGTGGAAGTGGTGCGGGCTGGCCCTGAGCTCAGCACCTCCTGTTGGGTCCTGAAACCAGCCCTGGTCCAAGCGCTCCTGCTCTGCTGCCCACAGGGCTCACAGTGGGGCAGCAGGTACAGCACAGGGGCTGGCAGCAGGATGCTGTGTGTTAAATACAGGGGCTGGGAACAGGATGCTGTGTGTTAAATGCAGTACATAAATAAATCCCTTTTGTGCTTCGTGCTGTTCCTTCACTTGTGCGAGCACCGGCACTGCTGCACTGGGGCAGGGAGCTGCGCCCAGAGATCCTCGCCGTCCTTGGAACCGGAGCTCCCTTCTCCATGTGCTGTAAGGACACTTACATCGGCTGTAGCTCTGACAGGTAGAAGGGGGATGCTTCCCTTAGGATGAGGCTGCCCATGCATCAGGACTCAGGAGAGAAGCTGGGTTTTGGATTGGAATGGGGAGTTTGGGAGGGAGCTCACCTATGGGTGAGTGATCTCCTGTGTCAGGACAGAAAAGAGCCCTCTGCCCATGGGCAGCTCCTGATCCCTGCCCTGCAGGTACAAGCAAACTGGAGAGGGGCAGCTCTGCTCTGAAGCCAGGCTGAGAGAGCTGGGCTGGGGCAGCCTGGAGAAGAGAAGGCTCCTGAAGGGGAGACCTTAGAGCAGCTCCAGTGCCTAAAGGGGCTGCAGGAAAGCTGGAGAGGGGCTTGGGACAAGGGCCTGTAGGGACAGGCCAAGGGGAATGGCTTGAACCTGCCCGAGGGGAGACTGAGCTGAGCTCTTAGGCAGAAGCTCTTCCCTGTGAGGGTGCTGAGGCGCTGGCACAGGGTGCCCAGAGAAGCTGTGGCTGCCCCATCCCTGGCAGTGCTCAAGGCCAGGTTGGACACAGGGGCTTGGAGCAAGCTGCTCCAGTGGAAGGGGTGGAGCTGGATGAGCTCTAAGGTCCCTTCCAACCCAAAACCAGTCTGTGATTCTGCGACTGCTGCTGCTGCTGCTGCTGGTCGATGCTCGCACACACGAGCACAAGGAGTTTGCCTTGCACGAACTTCAAATGCAGGGTCCTCACCATGGCACCCAGCAGTGGCTGCACCCTCTGGAAGGCACCAGCTGCTTGGAAGGGCAGAAGTTAACAGGCAGCAGGACCATTGGCATGTGAAGTCACTCAGCCACAAAGCCAGGTTTGCAGTGTATTAACCACTGGGAAACCCCCATGGTGTTGGGTGAGGTGCATCACCCATCCCTACCCCCGTCCCCAGCCTCCAGAGGCTGCTCCAGGTGACAACCATAGACAGCAAAACATTCAAGTTAATGGAAACGAGTCTTTATTAAGTAACTTTTAATATCAGAAAAATAAAACTCTTATAATTCTCTTTACAGCAAATATATAATATCAGTGCTTTGGCCATCATAAGTTAAAGGCCCTTTATCATAAAATATATGGTTTTTAAACTTTACTCAAATTGAATAACCCCTATGCCCTCCCTACATATACATAACAAAAAGTGTAGTAAAATTAGCAAATACTAAACTGTATTGATAGTTTATCATTCTTAAGTTTGTGGTTTATAGAAACAGTACACCCAGCTAACATCTGTCGACTCCTTGGCTTATTAGTTGCGGTGTACAATGCAGTATAATACAAAATACATGCCCAGTGAACACTTGTTTGCATCTACAAGACTGCAGCTACAGATTAGGATTCAATACTGACATGTAACTACCCTATAAGCAATCATAGCATTGAAGTTATGCAGTACATAATGTGCCATCAAGGCAATTCTTATACCGAAAATCATGAAATAAAAACTGTTATTTGTAAACTCTTTATACGAAATGTAACTCTTCAAGTGGAAATAAAAAATAAATTTTTCTGTATATTTACTAGTTCAGTACACATATAATTTCATTTTCTTAAGCTGAGAAAAAAAGCTTTGTCTTGGGAAAATAACGCTTCAGAAAAAAAAAATTAGAAAAAAATCCACCAGAACTCCACTTTGTGTCTTTTATTTGTTTGCTTATTTTTGGTTTTTTTATTGTTTATTTTTTATTGTTTTTATTGTTCTAAATATGCCAGCACAGATTTGGGAACCTACTGAGGATGAAGCAGCTACAAACATCCACAGGTTGAAATGTAAGAAGCGCACTGAAAACTCTTTCTATTTTTAGGGTTTTGTTTTCTTTTTTTTTTTTAAGGTTTTTTCATTTTTTTGGTGATTGGAAAGACAGTTTTGAAATGAAGTAAACTGATTGCAGGGCCACTGTCACAGCTGCTGTCACGAGCAATACACGGGCACGTGAGCAACTCCCCGTTTCTCCTTTACACCCTACTAAAAATAAAATATATTATTTATACATGTGCAAGACAAGTATGGATTGAAAACAAAAAAATGCTTCACATTTTCAACTATACACTCGCTACAAATGTAATTTAAAGACAGCTTGATCGGACTAACGAACGGAATGTCAGCATCCCCACTAGAAGTTGAACTATGGGCATCCCTCTCTGGAAAGGGATGGAGCCAGCCCGACTTTTCTACATTGCATTAAGAAAAGCAGTGGGTAGGAATTCATAAATCTAGATGCTCTTGATTCTCTGAACATACTGCCTGTAACGTCAGGCAAAACAGAGGTGCGTGGAGCAGCTTCTCTCCCCTCCATCACTGTAATTCATTACCTGAACCTGCCACTAAATCACACCATGCTTTAACTGCAATGCCGAAGAATCAGGCCCAAGTTATGCACGAAGCAAAAAAATAAGGTGTATGTATTTCCCCAAACCTGTTTTTCACAACTGGCAGTGTAAAGAAGGCAGCACTGGAAGTGTTGATATATTGATAATGCCACAAACTCTCCACGGCAGATGAGCACTTCTGAGTTCAGGCGATTGAGGTTCACTGCTGCCAGCACACACAAGTCAAATGTTTAAAACTGATCCTTTAGAAAGCTCATACGTGTTTCTTTTCTGTTGTACACCTGATGAACACTTCCCCTTGCTGTGCCGTATCACCACACCAGCTCACTCGGTGCTCTATGTGCCATCTGCTTACAGTGAACCCGACAGAGACCACCTACGTGTAGTGTTACCGTAGCAGCCTTTTGAGAAAGCAGAAATTCATTAACAACTTCAGCCTAATCCCAAGAAAGCTCAATAGTCAGAATTCATTAAGAAGTTCACGAGTGGGTGCCATTACACCCGTGCCTTTAACAGTCCATACAGAATATCCATACATGTTTAAGAGTGAATTTGGATTGCCTGAGTAACAGCTGTCTGGCAAACAGGACACGATGGCATTTCCTTCTCACAGATTTTGTTGGCACACTCCATGCAGAAGAGATTGTGGCCACAGGGGACCAGGGCCGCAATGACTTCACTCTCAAAGCAGATCACACAGTCGTGCTTCTGTCTCGACTCTGGGGGCGAGCTGGACGTGGAGCCACCATTGGAGGAGGAATAGCTGTTGGTACCATTGGAGAAAGCAGGGATGTATACGGGAAGGCCAGCTTGGTGGATGACGGTAGGTGGGTCGCTCGTCGCTCTCCTCACCAGCGAGTGATCCAGACTTTCTGGAAATGTGGGTGACAAGTGAGGAGTAGATGGCTGGCTGGCTTGGCGCCGAGGCTTGGCATTGCTTGCAGCATCACTACCAAAGCCAGAGAGAGGGTTTACCGGTTCAAAAGGAGTCCAGATGGTTTGGCAAGGTGTTGGTAAGGAGTCATACGCGGCAGAGTCGGCCGCAAGATCTTCCGTGCCAACTGAAGGCAGCGCTTCTCCAAACCAGAAGTTACCTGTGCTGAAGGGACTTGTTGGGCTGAAGTCAGCCAATCTATTGCTTCCAAAATAGGAATCTGTGGAGCCACTTCCCAAGGAGCTGGAGCTGTCATTTCTGTAATTAGGGATCATTCTGGTGCGGCTGTGAGGGACAGGGTTAGAGGGGATCCACGCTGAGCTGAGGGTGCCTCCTTCGAAGCTCACGTCTGTACCGTTGTAGTGGAAGTCATTCTCCTCGCTCAGCTCAATGTAGTTCCCAGTGCGCATCGCTATGTGCATCTCGATCTCCTCACGTGCGCGGTCCACGTTTTCGGGCATCCCCGTGACCTCAAAGACAGGCTCCTTGTCTCTGCTGGGAGTGACTATGTAGGTATGGGTCTGCTGCTGAATTCTTTTGATTGTAGCCCCTTTTGGACCAACCACCAGCCCAACTACGCGGTAAGGCACCCTGACTTGGACAGTGGTCTGACCTGGCAGGCTGGGGGTACATGGCAAACCTGCCAGGACAGCACCGTTCTTGTTGCGCGACACTCTGATCATGGAGAAGTGTTCTGCAGCTGAGAGAATTTCCCTTTTGGCCATGGCTACGTCCTCTTTTCGTCCAGTGACAACAAAGATGGGTTCTTCTCCACGAACAGGGGTCTTAATGTAAGTATTTGTCTTGGCCCTTAGTGCTTTTATTTTGCAACCTGTTTAAAGGGAACACATGCAAGTTTAGTAAGACAGCTAAGTTTAGAAAGCCACAAGAAAGTTGGCTATTTTAAGCTGTTTGAGAGTTCCAAGAAACCATAGGGTGAAACCAAAAGCAGCTGTTTTTATCTCTGCAATCCACAGCAGAGAAAGCAGTAACAACTTCCACCCATTATTTCCAAGCAGAACTCTGATACTTACAGCCACAGACTATTTTAGCAATGTTTCTTGGGCTGTTTAGGCCCGTCACCTCCTCAACAGCTATTAGATGGTGAATAAACATGGATGGCTTTTTCCTGACAGCCACATTCATGATTACCCTATAATGGTGGGTTTCTCCATTGACTGGGTATCCTTCAGCTATTTCTGACATCCTGCAAAAGCAGTAAAGGCTCTCACACAGATGCACGTGCGTCTGATATACACCAGCCTTTCACCGACAAGCGTGACCTAAAAGCAAATTAAACCTTTTCAAGGGAGAGAAGGGTCTGCGATACAACCTGTGGAGGATATAGATAAAATTGATCTACTAAGAACTCTTCATTTGCTTCCTGTTACCAATAAGTGTTATTTAACATTACTCTTCCCTGTGGGGTGAAGGAGCCACTCCCTGAACTGTCAAGTAGGAGCTCAAGCAGTTTGCATGCAAATAAGGCTTACTGTGCAGTATTATGTGCCTACATGGAATTTCTCTCGTTAACTGAGTAAATACAACCCAAAAGAGAAACAAGAAGCTAATGGAACATTTGTCTTTGATTTCTGGGGACTGAATTATAAAGTTTGCTAGAACACAGTGGCAGAGGCTCTCTTTCTCAAGATGCTTAAGGCGTTTTGGCACGGTGCCTACAGAAGCACCTCTTACCCATCACAGGACCAGAAAAACCTGCAGTGCGAAACTGAGAGACACAAGCAGGCCCACGACATGCAAGACAGTCTATGGCATTCAGTCTTAACTGAATTTAGCCTGTATTAAAACAAATCCAAAAGCATATCACGCTAAATGTCATTTTATAGCAAACCTCATCTTGAAACAACTATAAGCAACATTTGCAGATCAAGTGTTTTAAGCATCATTTCACTTGCAGAGTGAAATTCATTTACTTTAAGTATCTCGTAACTGTCTGGGTACATGAAACAGTCTCTCGAAACAGTGTTTTCTGCACCCAAGGTACCACTAGTGATAACAATTTTATAGTTAAAAAGCCACTCACACATGCACTTCATTCAGGACTACCTACTAATAAAAACCAGCAAATATGCAGATGCTGGCTGGAACAGAGGGAAGGAAGACCTGCTTCTCACAGGGCCCCTCCACACAGTAAGGACAACGGCTGAACACAACAGTCCTTTGTTTCCAGGACACAGCTGGAGAGGAAGTTCATTATCTTCAACAGCTTGTAGGGAGGCCCTACCTCCACCAGAAAGTGCAGGGAGGAGCAGGGGAGTGCTCCTGCAAGGGAAGGAGTGAGGCACAGGCAGATCTGCACAATGGAGGGATGAAGACCCCAGAGCTGAACAAGCAGCTCAGCAAGAGGCACAAGTACTTGCAGGAGAAAACAAATCCATAAACCTCAACCTCCCACTGCAGCACACTGGAAAGGCACCAGCACTCCAATAGATAAAATAAAGGAAAACATAGGCACAAGATGCCTTCTGGAAGCTGCAAAACACACATCCTTTGAAGCCATGTCATTTCTGAGCTCGTAACAGACAACAGCACCTTGCTCTGGCATTTTGCCTTTACTACCTCCATCTCTTTGTTTGCATTTCTCCCTGTAGATAAATCTGCTCTCCTGCTCTGTTTCCCACCCTTTCACAGTTGCTTAGAAAATGTGTTGGGTTCAAGTCTTAAACCCACAAGGATCCCTAAAATGGTGCTGCTGAGGTTTTCACTCCAATCAAGCCCTCTTTACTGGAACACCAAAAGCCAAAGTCAACCTCCTGATGTGCCTCAATTATTCTCCAATTTACACAGATTAATTTACTCCATTCCACCCAAGTACATACTCTTACTTCCTAAAAGACTAGAGGCAGCATTTAAAGAACACTTAGCACAAGGCATACACATAATAAATATCAATGTGGCTATTTATATATATACACCACACTTCAGAGCCTATTTACTTCTAAAGTGCCTTCCCAATTCTTACAGTTTACATTTTAGACGAGATTTTCCTGATGTTTCAGAAACTCAAGTCAGAAGCCGGCACCATCAGCTCCATGCCCCAATTCAGCTGCAAACTCACACAGATTGTTTTGCCAGAGCTGCATTTCCAAACCACTCCTGTGTGAAGGAAAGCCTTCCTGCCTTTCTTCCTCAGGCTGCAGAAGGGCACAGAACAAGATGGGCACCCTTTTCTTTCAGGGTGTGAGCCACATACCTAGAAAGCACAGACTGAATACTGCCTCAGCTCCCTGAAGCAACACAGTGGAAAGCTGGCTCCAACGGAGCACTGACCATTAAGGCCAACTCTCAAACTCTATCTGAAACTTAGAAGGAACTGAAGAAAGTCACCACATACAAAACCCAACATTTCTGAATGAGTCAGTAATATGTGCTGGGCTTGGTCAGCAAGGAGTGCTGGAAAACCCCACAACAGACAGTCATGTCAGAGCACAAGGTCAGCTGCCCATCAGAGCACTCCAGCAGCATGATCTTTCTATTTGCCTTTACTCAGCCACTCTGGCTGCCCATCCTCCCCCATTACTCACTACTGAGATGATGATATGAAGCATGGCTGATTCCATCCCCAGTCTGACAGCTCCCAGCACCTAGAGGCACTGAGGCCACAACATGAACTCATGTGGCTGAAGGATGAATCAAGAAGTTTCCCAGTCTCCTGAGCTTAGTCAGAAAAAAGAAAGGAAGACAAAGGAAAAAAAAATACATGGCCCCAGTTATTGTAGCCAGCATGTTTAAGTACAGAGATAAAAAAGCCTGAAGAGAAGACTGGAAATTCAATTTAATCAAATCTTTCAAAGCAATTTTAGCATTGGTATGTTAATGGAAGTCTATTCAATACAAGCTACCATACTTGATTCAGCAGTGTAAGCATTCCTAGGCAGCACATTCATCCATAAGTACACACTGACATAGCTAAAGCAAAATCCTTTAGTTTTGCTTGCATTTAGGCAGATTCAGTACTGGCCTGCCCAGGCACTTGTGGAGGAGCTGAGCTGTACTGAGCCCTGCAGGCAGTGTTCACCCTGTGCTGGCTGATTTGTACCGTTCTTCTCAAGCCTCCTCCCCGTTTTTCCTGTAGGAGGATTATTTGACCGAACATTTTAAGCACACTTGAACATCATACTCCCCAAGAGACTTAAAGGTAGCTCTGAATGAACTGTTTACCTCATACACTACCCATTTTAAATGATGAAACACTTCCTTATTAAAGAAAATGTGATAGGAAGACAGATTATTTCCTCCCTCCCCACTTAAAGTGAGAGTTAAGCGCAGCAGCCACAGCACACGCAGTCCTCACTCGCCACACAGCAATGCCCAGCTCAGCCTTTGCTCCAACTTTCACCTTTCATCACCACAAACAGGGTGAGACACATCAAACCTGGTATCAGGCCACTTACTCCACAACAGAAACTCCCCACGGGAGCCAGCGGAGCCCAGTGACTGCAGTGGGAGTGCTGAGCATCATGCCAGCAGCCTGCTGCCCTGAGCCAAGGACCACCTGAAATTCAGTTTATGGACAACTCCTGTTTCATTCAAAGCAGCAGCACAGGAGGAACAGAACTTTCTTCTCCAGCCCTTTCTTTCTTCTGTTAAATTCACCTCAATGACACATACCAGGAATGGGATGAAGACTGATTTATAGATGAGGATCCCTTGTGTTGTCTCTTTCAAACAACTACACCAGGGGAAGGGAGTCCTTCATGCTTCTCAGTACTAACACTTAGCAAAACGCAGCCTGTCAAAGCAGGGGCACCCACCTCATACCCACATTCCTCCTGCAACTCTTGCCAAGTGCTGTGAAACTGGGATTCAGGTATGCACAGGAACCCAAACACTTTAAACCTTCATGTCTGTTTAACCTTGCCTCCCCAGTTACATAGGCTTTTGAAATAAAAACCTGGGGAAAAAAAAAAAAAGAAGTTTATCTAGATAGATGCCTGGAAGTCATAGTGGGTAAAAATTCTGTAAGCAGTCCCTGCAAACCACAACTTAAAACCAGCTTGTTCTCCTTCCTTGCTCCTGATGAGTCCTTTGTTAAAACTGAGAACCTCCTTCAAGACACCAAATCCAGTGGGAAGACACAGTATTGCCTGGGCTGTAAAAGCAGCAAGCAGGGTGAAGCTGCAGTAGCACCAACTCACCTCTCATGCAGAAGGCAGGGCTGATGAGCAGTCCCAACCAAACCTGGCATCCTTCAACACAGCCCAGAGCAACCATGGGCAAAGCAGAGATGTGACAGATTGGCCTCTGCAGCTTGTCAGCACTAAAGAGAAAGATGTAGTTCACAGGAATATATTTTTCAGTAGCTTTGCTGTTACCTGATGAAAGACAATGGAGTATTACAGCCTCCACTCAACAGTCTTTAGCGCACTGACCACTGATTTTGTAATAGGCTGATATCAAGTAAGGAGGCAGCAATAGAGTAATTAAGTGACATCAACCTGGAACCATGAACTGCTAGTGGAGTTGTGGCTAATTCCTTGCCTAGAAAGCAAGGGTAGGGTCTGGGAAGTCCCTGCAGACGTGAAGGGAATGGCACAGGATAGCTGGTCGTGACAAGGAAAGGGGAGACTGCCCAGGGATTTGTTTTCTATGAACCTGCAGCTGTTGTGTATGGACACAGTTTGTTAAGCTGGCACAGCCTCTTTCCTTGCTAGGTTGCCACAGGCTTTTAATTGGGAAGTGGAACTCCTGCAGCGAAGGTAACGAAGGATTTGCAGAGACTGAAATGCTGGATGCACCTCCAGGCTGCTGGGTCTGCAGAGCTTAACACTGCCCACCTGATTGAAAACAAAGAAAAATTAATCTACTTCATTAAGAATGGCTGCTCTACATCGTTTTTGGAAGTGTTGCTCTTTCCCATTGGTGGTACACCTCTCGGGTGTGACATGGCTAAAAATACCTATGCAGTTTGTGACTATACAGTAGAAAACTGATATATGCCCAATTTATCAAGCACAGATAGAGCTGCATTGGGACAGAAAAATTAAATCCTATTCTGAATTGTTTAATGGTTAAACCACCTTAGGCAGGCTGGCCACACAATTAAGACCAGAGTATTTATGACACTTCACTGGGTTATTAAATGTGTATGTTGGCTGGTCAGTTGATAGACTGACTCTGGCTACTATCAGCCTTCACCTAACACCAATTAATTCCTCTCACACCTTGTTTAAATTCATAGACAGTAAAATTTCAACTCCTTTTATTTTTCTGTCAACGGGCTGTTGAATATAGCTAGTAAATGCAAGGAAGATGAAGTAATTTCTCTGCACTTACAAAAGATGCTGCTCCACACAAACCCCTAGATCTATCTACTCAGGCAGTTATCCATCATCCCCTCTGTGGATTTCTGATTTTAGGAATGAAGGCTGTAAATTTATTTTTAAACAATTTTAAGAGGCAGCCTAAACTTGGACAATAATTATCACATAGAATTTTTTGAAAGCAAGTTTTCATTCATTTTGTGCAGTTTTCTCCATAGCTGAAGGTAAGCTGAGAGACAGCTTATCTCAGAGCACAGAGCACAGCATCCATCCTAAAGACAGCATTAGACCAACCACCAACAGCTTCACTTCCCATTAGCATTCTGCAGTAAAGACAACAGTCTGATCACTATTTGGGTTAATTAGCTGGTAAGATTAAGGCTGCAGTGTGACCACTCAATGTAATGCCAACAAACATGAATAAACCAAGAGACAAGCACAACTGGGACTCGCTCAAGCTCATGGGGCAGGCCTGGAAACAGAAGATGACAGTCCCTGAAGGAGAAGGGAGCAGGGTAACTGCTTAAATGGGGGCACAGATCCTGGCAGATTTTAAGGAATAGCCATTTTGATCATCACCTAACAATCCAAAGCAGTCTCCTCCCTGATGGTGCCCAAGGTGCAGCTCCTTGGAGATGGCCACATGAGATGCACAAGAATAATCTGAAGATTAATGCCACATGGCAAAGGCTTTTCCTACAGGCCACTCAAGCATCCAGTATGTGCCCCTGCCCTTCAACAGGTGGTATCTTTAGATGAAGCTTTCTGTTTATCACAGTAGGGATGGTTCTTAATGAGGACCCACAAAGCAGAGCTTCTCAGATTTAGGATCTAAAATGCAATACTGGTACCATGACAACCTGAAATTTGGGAACAAAATTATCTGCTTCGAAGTATGGCTGCATTAATGGCTTCAGACAATGACTGTACCTCAGAAGTGCTATACACTGGTAATAACCATCTTTCACGTCTACCTATAATGACACTACAATAAGCAATGCCGCAAGTAGGTACATTAGCTCCTAGGGTAGAAGAGAAAGGAAAACTCAACTGACAGCCACTCTGATAAAGTTATTCCAGAAAAGGAAAGATCATATACAGGTCTTTTAAGAAAAATCAGAATTTGAGCATTTTATACTTCTACCAAAGACATGTTCCGTGCATCCTGACCCCATCATTAACTTACCACTGCAATCAAAGGCTTTTAGTTGCGCTGCAGTTACCAAACCCCTGTGCCTGCCTGTGGAACATTTCAATACTACTCACACTATATATAGTGACCGAGACTGCTTCCATTGTAATTCCATCGTGCTCACCCATTTCTGAGCAGCAACTGACCACTTACCACTTTGTACTTTTTACATGTAGGAATGCTTATATGACTTTCCTGCTTGTCATCATCCAGCTGAAACTGCAGGAGGGTTTTAAGACAAGATGCTTTCCAGACAAGCACTTCTATCTTGAGTGCACCAGGTGCTGCAGCTGTGCAGGCTCAGGCCTGTCTATGTACCAGGAGGGAGGATGACCTGGAGATCTCAAGTACTTTCATCAAGAGCCAACTAATCACAGTCAACCACTTCATCATGCCAGACCTCAGGGAACAGTACTCTGTCTGGCCCCATTGCTGCCAAGAGGAGCTAACAGGATGGGAAAAGAGGGCAGCTTTAAGAATCTCTGATGATGCTGAGAAAGCTTCCCAAGAAAAGGCTGTTTACAAGCTCTCGGGACATTTCCCTCTTCTGGAAAAGGAAAGCCCTAGTTCAGTAACCATGTACAAACTCATTATTCCTTAGGTATGTTATCAATTTATCAACTGACTTGTACATCAATCCAGTACAGAATGAATTAGCGAGCCTGCACACTGTTTGCTTTGTATGTCAGGCTGGGACAATCTATCAAGTAAGTAATCTCAGAGACAGAGGAATACTCCAATCCCCGAGACAGATGGCAACTCAGTAAACAAGTTATATGCAACAGAAGAACCAGAGGGCAACTTATATTATTAATTACCGTACCAAGAATAAGGCAGCAGCTGCTGAGAAAAATTAGGATACAGTGTAGAGAAGCAATAGTTATGAGAGGGAGTACATTCAACAAACAAAATAGCTACAGGACAAAAGTTGTTTCCATCAAGGACACTGATCTAGTGAACGGAACAGATTGGTGTGAGCAACAGTGTGGGAAAGCTGACCTGCAGATGGAGGATATTAAAAGGGACCACAGTTCAAGATGGTATGATGGCAAATAAAAGGAAGACTGCAAAACCCCTATGCAAATCTTCACCTACACCAAATCCACGATTCAAAGATGCTGCTAGACCTGTGTTTTAATACACAAAATTCCACCATATATTGTCAAATGTAAAATGAACTAGAAGCTAAAAAGTCGTGAGAGGCACTGTGTCTTTGATCAAAGCAGCAGCAGAGAACTTGGTACAGACTGCAGAACAACTGACTCACACCAGTGAGCGGAACAGAGATCTCGGACGCTGGTGAGACCTCATGAACCTAAAGGAATACCTGAAAGAGAGAGAAAAGGAAGACATTCTTAAAGGGTAATAGAACTTGGAAACAAATGCTTGATTTAGAGCTTTTTAGCCTTTTCTTTTGATTAAACAGAAATGTTCTAGAGCTCAGCAGCCTGTTGGGGTTTTTCTTGTTACAGCAAGTACCCCTGTTAACTTTTTTTGGTTCTGATAGGGAACTGGCCCTGTGGGATGGATATATTGCATCAAAAACAAGTTCAAGCTTTGAGATACCCAACATTTTGTTTAGAACAAAGTTTCTCTTCCAGAAATTCATACCACAGTGTACTACAAGAGAGAGCTACAGGGGCTACTGCAAGGAAACACACATCTGCCAACTTTACTAACAGCTTAAAAAACCATGCCCATCACTGTTTTTTCATGCCACAGACAGGTTAATCTAGTGGAGATCGGAAACATATTAGCCAGGATTTCTTTGTATGTATAAGTTATAAACCTAAAAAGCCATGTTATTTCAGAACATAGAAATTTTGAGGGGGAAAAAAAAGGGGGGGGCAGAGGACTAAAATTTAGCATTTTACTTCATCAGATTTCTATTATTTTAATTTCAGCTTCACCCAAAAAGAAAATCTACTTATGCAGGCATTCACTTCTGGTATTCATATGTCAAAATGTACAGAATTACTGCAGACTACAGAAAGAGAAAAATCACCTGAGTGTTCACTGAGTTTGGTGTGCTTCCCACCCAGAAACCCAAACAGTAGCAGCATTTGTAACTGAGGATTTATGATCCCAGCTGGAGAACCTGCACCCTTCTGACACACCCTGCAACTGGTGTTGGGTCTTTGCATAAACCAAATCACAAACAGCAGAACCAAAATGTTTGTTAAACAGCACCAGAGCAATAAATCACTGAAACTTCAGCAGGAAACAGGCTGTTCAGAGCCAGGCCACTGTATGCTCACAGGTTTAAGTTCCTAGACTTACAAGCTCTAAAAAGTACGGTTATCAGAAAAACAGTTTTTATATTGGATTTCAACACACAGCTCAAGTTTTCTTTCAGTCTTTAGAGCAAACCATTTCATATAGGATCTAATAACCTGCTTGCTGTATGCAAAGGATGCAAAAAGAAATTTGAAGTATAACTGACATTTCAGCTTTCACTTAAATTAGCTGAACCTGTGGTCTTTGCTGTCTGTGGCAATAAGCTGGCACTGAGATATATGATGACTTCAGCCATGTAAATTAGACTTATTCCTGAGAGTGGACATCTCTAAGCATTCAGGTAAAAAGAAGCCAACAGGCAATTCAGACTAGTTAGCTGTGTTTATGCTGACTACTTACAGGTGAGCAATTAATAACCAGTCAAGGCTACATAAATATTGTCAGTAACTCAGTAACACTGTTATCACAACATAAGAGACACAAATCCAGACATACAGTTCTCTTTGAAAAGGTGTAATTATCCTACCATAGGGCTTCTAGGTACCAGACTCTGCTAACACAAGTATTTCCTCCAGGACTGTTTTAGCACCACTTCCACTCCCCCAGGAGTGGTAGGTATTGTTTTTATTCAGCTGTTCAGCTGTGCTAGTTATCAGCTACCAACTTACCAGAAGTATTTTGTTTCAAGGTACATGGCTGTTTTAAGCAAAGTAATATTTTGCTCAAGTATGCATTCAAAAGCAAAGAGCAAAAAGGAGTCCAAGATCATTAAATATGCATAAAATTGTTATTTCAGTGGCAAGGCTGTCTCATGCAAAGCAGATTTGTCATTATTGATTTAATCAGTGAAATGGGATGATATCATTCCTCCTCCTCTTGCTCATCTGGGGTTTGGAGACTGCCCGGCTCGTTTCAGTTTCTGCAGCCATCATCTGAACTATACTTACTGAAAAACGAAAAGCATCAAGCTCGAGAGTTAAGTAGCTCAACTCGAGTGATGTCTTGGGGAGAGAAAACACTACTGTCAGCTTTATGGGAGAGATAAACACTTGGAAAAATCACATTACTTGGACAGTCACAACAGTGGAATGCAATGGGCAAATATCCCAGCAATCATATGAAGACAAAACAGGGACGCAGCATCTCCCTACAGCACAGACTTCTGTCCCTACCTGCATTGTTCAGGTTTTCTGTTCATGCCTTCAGACACCACTCCTCTTTTTGCATTATTCAAAAGAGCTTTTAGTGTTTAAACATGCTTTTCTTATTAAAGAAAGTGGATAGGGAATGGGACACTAAAGACCCCAGTTAAACTTATCAAACCCTTCTCAGGGCCCACCAGGACTGACAAAGAGAATTACCATGACCAACTTCACATACAGGGATGTACATATAGGATGCTTCCAGGTGATCCACAGCAGACTTTTGCAAGTCCTTCACATGATCTAGAGATTAAAACAAAACCTCCCAAGTTAGATCCCTAGAAGTTGGTTGGTTTTTTTAAGTCTAGATTCATGCTTATATAATTTTGGGTATACGCCCTATGCCAGCTTTTCTCAGGCAAACAAGGTCACCTCCTTGGCAATGCAGCTTTCTTGCACCACTCCTCAAGAGCACTTTCTCAAACTTTATTTTATAAAGACCAAAGCAACTTTAAGCATGCAGGACTTTTAGCTGCTGACAGCAAAGGAACTCACTTTTCTCATCAGCACCATGACTGGACAACTTAACGAGGGTTGGATTCAAGAGCAAGTGCAAATTCATACAGGAAGCCTGTACAATGCCATGAATGGAATCTAGTTTTCCTGGCTCCAAATCACATGCCTTTATAAGAATAAAAGGATACAAACACCTTTTCCTTCGCTGTTCACCTTTGAGACTCTTCCACTTCACGTGAAGAGCTGTATTACACTATCCCAACCAGTGTCTGTCAGCTGCATTTTTGGGGGGCAAGGGGAATAAGAAAAGGTTGAGAACATTTAAGATTAAAAAAAAAAAAAATAATCCAAAACAAATCACCATCCCTCCAGGTTTAAGAAATACTACAGGACTTTTCATTTTAAAGAAGGAACACCTACTATTCACTAAAAGAAAATCTTACTTAAGCCTTTTCTGTGACATAAATGCTTCCAGCTGCATTGAAGCACTGTTACAGTAACCCAGCAGCTTCACAAGAAAGCCATCAGCTACTAGGTACATTTCAGGCACTCTGCACCTCCTGTAGCTGCAACATCTCACATCTGTGCACAGCTACCAGCAAAGACCCAGCAAGGGCAGCTACCCATGGGTGGACCAGCTACCCAGTGACCCAGAGCAGGGCTGCAGGAGCAGCACCTCACTGCCTGACATGCTGTATTATGTCTGAAACTTGCACATAATTGGAAAAATGCTAAATGTGAGCACCATGAGGTTTTTGCTTGCTTACAGCTCTCCTAGGAATCAGGTGCTCCTTTGGTCTGATACAGAGTGCCTGTAAATTCTCCCACCCCGTGCAAAAAATCTGATTTAGGTAAAGAATACTGTGGAATTCTGGTTATCACTATTCTTTCAGTTAGGGTGACTTACAGTACACATGCTTTCAGCCACAGCAGCGATGCCTCCTGTGAAACCTAGACCAAGCTTAGCATTTCTGGTATTTCAGAGCTGATGTTTTGGGGGCTGCAGACATTTCAAGCTCTTTTTATACCTCACAAAGACAGCAAAAGAGCGAATATAAAGTTAAATCTTAGTGAAAACCCATTAAAATTAACATCCCAATCACACTGCCCTAACATAATTGGATATTAAAAGTATCACAGTGCAGAGGAGTCTGGCATAAAACTTAAGCTGAATTCACTAAAGATAATGCAACCAGCTGTGTGCTAGAAAGAACATGCAGCAACTTCCGTTTTCAGAGAGAGCAGAAGGATGGGTGAAGGATGCAGCTCAGACCAGACTTGCTTGGGGCAGACCAAGCTGCACTACACTTGACCACACATTCCTGGGTTAGAGCACATACACATGCAAAGCAGGTGGGTAAGGGCCTTCAGCCCATGCTGTGAGACAGCACAGCTCTGGAGCACAGAAGGAGCTGCAAGGACCAGGATTTCTAAGAAATCTGACGAATACTTAGTGGAACTAATACAGCTTACGTAAGTTGGTCTCTAAGCATAGGTCTCCCCAGATGAGAACTCTGAAGGACCTCCTTGCGCAAAGCTTTCATGCAAGTATATTTGGTAACAGTTTTTTTAGCTCTCCCTCTACTCCTTCTGCTCCTTCCTCCTTTGTAGCCCTAATTCTCTTTATGGTAGAATCCCTCCCCACCGAGGCTAAACATTTTATCACAAGCCAAACACTGTGACATCTGATAAGAAATAAAAGCAGAAGCAGCAGCAAACGAACTCTCCAGGAACAGTGATCCCATTTTTAAACAAACTCCATTATCTTGTTTTTAAGTAACTCAAAGTACTGAAAAAATGTACTACAGAGAGCAATCCTGACCACGGGGAGAAAAACACAGCTGCCTAATCTGTCCTTGAAGCCCAATAGTTTATATTGCTCTTCTACAGGGCTGTAGCAATAACCATTTTCAGTTCTGTTTTCCATCTCCCCCCTCCCTGCCTGCCATCCCCAGTGACACATGAGGAAGTCTTAAGACATTCAAACATAAGTTATTGGAAAAGACGTTTTCTGCTTGAAACTGAACAGACTTGTCTGCATCAGAGGAAGCTACCTGCTAATTTCTGCAACACAGCCTTCGGTTCTCTGACAAACCCAGCAAAAAACCCCCACCCTTGACTGCTAAAAGCCTAAAATACATGCAGGAAGAGAAAACAAAAGTGTCAGTGCTCAGTGGGCATTTCTTTAGTACCACATCGTTCAGACCGATTTTACCATTCCTTCCACACTCAAGGGGAAAAAAAAACCCACAAAAGCCACACTGATGCAGAGACCAGACAGCGTAACAGCAGGTTATCAGAGCCGATCAGCAAACGAGACACACCACCCCCAAACCAATGAAGAGCAGCACAGAAAGAGAAGAGGAAGACAGCAGCAACTCCACCGTCTGTTTCCACACCTACACTTGACGCTGCTCAGCGCTTCCCCTGGTATATAAAGTGCTTTTAGAATCAGGTTTACGGCCAGAAAGCTGGCATGAAACGTCATCTTTCTAACTCCTCGGAGCACCGCTCCCAGGAGACCACATGAAAGGGCACCAGCGATATGACCTTATCCTAACAGCGTAATAGAGACCCGCGGAGTGTAGCAACAGCGATCAACAGGAAGCCGCAAACCGGGCAGAAAGGCAAAGGCTTTCACACAGAAAGCTGCACGTGGTTCCTTTCTCCACCTCGCTCGCTCCGGAGGTTCCCCCTGTCTCGGCGAGCGTCACGGAGCGCTATAGGAACAGTATCGGCACACACCCTGCGCTGCAAGGCAAGCAAGTTAAAAAGTCCTTCACCCTAAAAGCCTTTGTAAAACACAGGTACAAAGTTCCTGTGGTGAAACTGAAGACCACAAGCCCAGTGTCACCGAAGACCAACGCTTGTGCCAACACCTACCTACGCAAAGCCAGGCTACACACCGAGTTTTACAGCTCAAATTAACAACAACCGAAGGGATGAGCTAGCCCAGGGCTTGCTCTCGCCCCTCGGCTGCTCATGCAGCTCCGGCCCCATGTGCTCCGCGGGGCACCCGGGGCTTCGGGGAGGGGGAAGCGGGCCCCAGGGAGACCCGAACCCACTGCCGGGGAGAGGGGCTCCTCCAGCCGACCACGAACGGGCCCTCCCGGGGGTGTGTGGGGAGAGCCCCGGCCGCACTCACCCTGTCTCCCCACGATCTCGGCCACATGCTCGGAGCTGGGCACGGGCACACACTCGGTGGTGTTGACGCTCTTTCGGCGGAGCAGCGCCGCCTGCTCGCTGCTGAGGCCCGTGGCCCCCCCGCCGCTGCCCAAGCCGCCGCCGTAGGCGCGGGACAGCATCGCCGCCATCATGCCCTGAGGATCGTCCGCCCCGCGGAACGCTCCGGCCGCCGGCGGCTCCCGCACATCGAAGGAAGGCGACAGCAGGACGGAGCCCAGCGGCGGCAGCAGCGACAGCGGCTGGGAGGGAGACAGCACCAGCACAGCCGCCGTGTCCTGGTCCTCCTCCTCCGCGTCCTCTCCCCCCAGCAGCTCCTCCTCGTCCAGCTCCAGGTCCGCCTCGTCCCCGGCCGCCGCTGCCTCCTCCTCTACCCCTCCAGGCCCCGGCTCCAGGGGGGGATCGGACGGAGGAGCCAGGCCCGCCTGCCGCAACCGGGCTTGTCTCTGGGCCGTCCCTGCCCCTCCTTGGCCGCGGAGGCTGAGGCCGGCGAAGCTCTGCTGGAGCACCAGCAGCGGCTGCGGCGACGGCGGGCGGGGAGGAAGGAGCGGCGGCAGCTCGGCGGCCTCGGCGGCGGGGGAGGCCGCGGCGGTGCTGCCGCTCGGCATGGCGGAGAGGCACTGCGGGCCGGGCCGTGCCGGACTCAGCGGCCTGGGGCCACCATGCCACAGCGACCACGGAGCGCGGCCTGGGCACCAGGGCCGGCTCCTCACCGCGCCTTTTGTCTCATGGCGCTGCCCCCGGCGGCGGCCGCGGGCGGCGGCGGCGACAGGGTTGGGGGGGGGGGTGCATGCGAGGAAGAGGCGGCCCCGCCCCGCCCCGCGCTCGCCGCCGCGCCATTGGCCAGAGGAGCCGGTTTCTGGGCGGGGCCTGCGCGGGGCAGGGGAGGGCGCGCGCGGTCGGTGGCCGCTACCGGCACTCGTGTGCCTGAGGGAGCGGCGGGGGGCCGGGGTCACGGAGCGGGTTGTGCTTAGAGCTCATCCAGCTCCAACCCCTGCCACGGGCAGGGACCCCTTCCACTGGAGCAGCTCGCTCCAAGCCCCTGTGTCCAACCTGGCCTTGAGCACTGCCAGGGATGGGGCAGCCACAGCTTCTCTGGGCACCCTGTGCCAGCGCCTCAGCACCCTCACAGGGAAGAGCTTCTGCCTAAGAGCTCAGCTCAGTCTCCCCTCGGGCAGGTTCAAGCCATTCCCCTTGTTCTGTCCCTACAGGCCCTTGTCCCAAGCCCCTCTCCAGCTTCCCTGCAGCCCCTTTAGGCACTGGAGCTGCTCTAAGGTCTCCCCTTCAGGAGCCTTCTCTTCTCCAGGCTGCCCCAGCCCAGCTCTCTCAGCCTGGCTCCAGAGCAGAGCTGCTCCAGCCCTTGCAGCATCTCCATGGCCTCCTCTGGCCTCGCTCCAACAGCTCCACGTCCCTCTTGTGCTGCTGCCCCAGAGCTGGATCAGGGCTGCAGGGGGGGTCTCCCCAGAGCACAGCAGAGGGGCAGGATCCCCTCCCTGAGCTGCTGCTCACGCTCTGGGGGTGCAGCCCAGCACACGGGGGGGTTCTGGGCTCAAGCGCTCACTGAAGCCGGGTCATGGGGAGCTTCTCCTCACCCAGCACCCCAAGTCCTTCTCCTCAGGGCTGCTCTGAGTCACTTCTCCACCCAACCTGTAGCTGTCCCTGGGATTGCCCTGCTGCCGTGTGGGACAGTGTTGAATGCTTTGCACAAGTCAGCATAGGTGTTGTCAACTCTGCCAGGTTCAAGCCATTCCCCTTGGCCTGTCCCTACAGGCCCTTGCCCAAAGCCCCCCTCCAGGTTTCTTGGAGCCGCTTCAGGCATTGGAGCTGCTCTAAGGTCTCCTCAGAGATATACAGGGGACACATGAACATCAGAAAGAACTGGGGTTGCATTGCTGTTCCCTGAAAACATTATGCTGAGAAAAGGTTCTGGGGAGAAGTCCAAGTCCAAGTTAGAGATGCCAGCATTGTTCCCAGTGCTGCAAAGGGAGAAGTCGGGGTAGGAGCGTGGGCTGGCAGAGGGGAAAAGCTCTGTATCATCATGTAGCTGTGGGCTGGCAGACAACCATGAGAGGCTGGAGGGGCAGTTCTTTAGCTGGAGTAGAAGGGCAGAGGTCTGCCATGGAAGGATCAGTCTGTGCCAAGGAAGGGGATATCTCCCAAGTGATGAGCATGATTTACTGTGGGTCCAGGAGAAGCAGGATGCGTCTGGCAAGTGTGGCAAAGGCCATAGGGGGCTGGGGCGGAAGATTTTGGGAAGAAACAAGTCTCAACCAGAGGAAAAGCTCTCCAGACAGAAGCAGTTGGACTGGGTGTATGTTGTTCTCAGCAGCCAGATGTCCACGTCAGCGCAATCACTGGGGGTGTTAATTGGCATGAGGATGGATGCCGCTCACAGCGAGACCGGAGTCCAAATTGCCTTGCTGTGACTGCTCTGTCAGTGGGAGCTGATGCTTGTCCTCAGGGTCCTTCTTCCAGCTAAGAGCTGAACAGAGCTCCTGAACCTTCCTGGAGATGCTGTCTAAGTTGCAGTGCTTGGGAACAGCACCCACACTGATGTCCAGAAAAGCAGGGCTCTTTGTTTCCCCTTTTCAAATAGCAGATAGATAATGAGCACACTCGACCCCGTAGCTGCTTGTAGAAGATACTTATAAAAATGAGTCTCAGATAATTGCCTGTTGCAGCCCATAGTCAAGACAAAAAGTGTTCTCGGAAATATTTTTTGAGTAAAAGGGGCTGAAAACATGATTCCTACCTCGGGTTAGAGATAACAGCTGAAAACCCTGGATGCAGTAAGAGAGGGTAAGAGAGGCCCTTACTCCCCCTGCTCCCATTTACTTCATTAGCCTGTAGAAATACTCAGTGAAGACATTCCTGATTAGACTTCAGGTTGAGTTTCAAAAGCATCACTAATAAACAAAGCTCTTGATTATTTTGAAAACCTCCAGTAACCTTTTCTCTCATATAACTTTGTTTCAAAGTGTAAATTACAGGAGTTATAAATGCAGCTTCATGAAATTGCCTATGATGGACTTATGTAATTGGCTATGCATTGGTTAATGATGATGAGAAGCGGTTCTTGCATTCCAGAAGGTGAAATTAGGGAACAGAGGGCACAGGGAGATTGCTGCAGGGATGCATCGTCCCTGGGCTCATATGATCTTTTATGTTCTTTCTGCCTCCCCCCCCCCCCCCCTTTCTCCATAATATCAGATGTAAAGAAAAGCTCAGCTGGACCTTTATACTGTGTGGAACATGTTGTGCAATGCCACTACTTATGCTTTTATTCATAAATCCCACTCAAATTCAAATTCTTCCCTCTTCTGTTTCATTACAGGTTAAATTTGATGTTCTGTGGCATTCGTCTTTAAATCTAAAGTCAGGCTCTGTGGGAACTCTCCCACTTGTACTTAGGCATACATATTTACAGGCATAGGACAGTGGGTTTTGGGGGTGCATCCAGCCTTGGTTGACCTGCTCTCCCAGGGTGACTTTGTGGCTGGAGCCTGGAGCTCCTCTTCTGTGCCATGTAAAATCCTCCCATTTCTGGGGTTTTCTGCTCTAGGTGACTTCAGATTTAATAAAAAAATGCAAGCAGAGAGGTAATGGGAATGGTGAAATAGATGTCTTTTTCTTGCATTTCTCTGGGTGGGAAGGCAGAGGTTTCAGGTACATGTGAACAGAACTTGGCAGTTCAACTTGCCTTGAGCTGCAGATCTTGGAGCATCAAAGGGATGCCTTTTCCTCCAGTCCCGTGCATTAACATGCTGATAGCAAGGACACCTGCAGGGACCTTTTCTGGGGGGTTCTGGGGTTTTTGTATTTTCAAACGCTTCCTGAAGGAGCCTGGGAGGTGTCCAACAGCGCAGGGGGACAAGAGGGGCAAGACAGTACAATTTCCTTATGAGGCTGGAAGGAAGAGAAACCAGAGGCACCCCCTACATGGTGGGTTTTTTTCCATGATATGCCTGACAGTGCTGATTTCTGCCTTGTCCAGACACGTTGCAGTGCACAGCATCTACCTTTGGCCTCTTCCTGCAGGCTTCCTTCCCATGGGAAGGGTAGTGCTGCAGGCAGGGTGGAGGGAAAAAGATGCATTTGTAGGTCTTGCTCTGAAATAGCATCGCCGGGCAGCTGGGGTAATCACCCAAGTGGAGGAGACGGAGAATGTTTCTGGGTGCCCTGGTTTGGTGGAAGCCAGAGGAACCTGTTCAGCTGCTTCCCCTGCTTGCTTCTCTCCACATCATCCTTCTGATCCATCAGCGTGTCCCCTCCACAGCAGGAGACTCTTCTTTTGTGTTGGAAAAAGGGCAGCTGGGCCATGAGTGTACATTATAGGTAGTATTTCTTCGTGTCTCTAAAGATGTGTTCTTAAGTAAACAGCAGCTGCAGATAAGCTGTTTTGAAACCCTGTGACGCTGATAAATAAATGGAAATTTGTTTTGACTGCATTTGCAAAAACATTGAGAAGAGGATTAAATATGACACTGAAGGAGAGGAGTAGAATCGATGACCTGAAATGAAGAATAACGGATCTTTGTGAGATATTTATACACAGATTACTAGGTTACAGCTACAGCAACTGGGTGAAGTTCTGTGATTAAATTCGATGGCCTGAAAGATCCTTTTTTCCAACAAACTCTGTCAAAGTTCCCATGATTTCTTCTGGTTCTGTCCATCATTGTTGGTTGGGAAACAAATGAGAGCACATGGAGAACAAGTAAAGACTACTGCTAGGCTGATCATTGGTTGTGTAGCAGTGGATGTTCTCCAGATCATTGTGCTGCTCACCTTCTCTCATCTGCCTTCTGCCCATCACGTGTTTTGGCCAGAATTTTGCCCTAGTGTTGCCTTGAGCTTCTTGGACTGTCTGAAGGCTTTGGGCCTGCTGTATTTCCAGTTCTCTGGAAATATCGCTGGATATCATGGTGACTTATAGAAGGTCTTTTTCTCATGGTGTTTCCAGGTTCAACACCAGATGTTAGAGCTGGGCTGTCAGGCTGCTGTACAATGTCTTGCCTTCCATTTATTAAATAGTAATTTTCTCTCTGTCCATGCTAAGTCATCAGATAAAAGTGGAATCATTTTTTGGGGCCAGTTTTTTTTTTCAAACATCAAACTAATTCCCATCCAGAAGACTTTACTTAAAAAAAGTAATCTCTTGGATCTAACTTTACTAGTGACAGCCAGTCAGGATGTTGTTTTCCCAAAGACAAAGGATAACATCGGTAACATCTGCCCAGATGTTGTTTGTCTCCTTACAAAGGTATGTTATTTACCCTGCTGTTTTCAGCATTAACCTTGTACCTTCCTCCCCAAAACCAGTGCTCCCTAAAATGAGGGCTCCTTGCCATGAGAGGTTACTCCTGAAGAAAAAGAGGTTTCTTCTCCAATATCTGTGGAGCATCAAAACCCACCCTTTATGTGTATGTGTAGCTGAACTTTGCTTTTTGACTGGATTTATTTACTTCCTTACCTCCTCCCTTGGCATGCCGTCTCTGGCTGCTCTTCACAAACTGTTCCCTGCTCTCTTCTCCCAAATTCTCAATGCATTTTTTTTTTTTCTTTTTCCAGATTTCTCCATTTTTTCCCCTTCCTCTAGTCTGGTGGTCATTTACTCTGTAGCACCTCAGCAAGCATGTAGGGCTGGTGTCAGAGGGAAGATAGGTGAAAGAGGCCTTGTCCCATCTGCTGCCAAGGACAAGATCCCACTAGCAGGAGGAGGAGATGGCCAGAGGCTACAAGCATTTCTGTGGCATAGGGAAAGCAGGGGAAGGTAAGAGCTTGGGGCTGTCAGGTGTGCTTCAAGCAACACCAATCACATCCTCATCAAAGACTTGGAAGAACTACAAAGCTGGTGTCACCTCGTTCTGCTCCTGCCATTGCTGCGTGGAGGTTGAGGATGAAAGCACATATCCTTCTTGGTGTGACTGTTGCACCCAGCAGCCATAGCTGTATGGGAGTTGCTAGTGGGTTATCCCATAGAAGTCTCCCCTGCACATACAGAGTAGTGGTGAAAAGTGAGGGAGCCCCAATTATTCCTCTATGGAGCTCCTGTCCAGAGTGTCTTGTCTTTTGGATGGTAGGGAGGTCTCACTGCCTATGGGATAATGGGGGAAGAGCATTTTAGGATTGCACAAGACTTATTAGAAGAGGAAACAGGTGAATTAGAAGAGTATCCCAGAATGGGACAGCAAGCACCAAGGCAGCCTTGCTAGTATATATATATGTACACCTGTACTGTATATATGTATTTCCCACTAATGAGCCTTTATCCTGTTCAGGCAGAGACGGGAAGAAGGAGGGGAAGAAGAAGCCAGAGGAGGATGATGATGTTGGTCCTGTTTTCTGTTTCCATGAGTGTTTCTGTCCATATGGATACACAGGATGGTGGTGAGGCTCTGGGGGCAATGGGAGCCTACTGGGGTGAGAGGTAATGCACGCAATGCTCTGAGCATCACCTGTCTTCAGGACATCCCAGAAGAGGGGTGCAGAGGATACAGGAAGTAGTTTGGAATTGGTGTTGGAGGAAACATAAAGAAGCACATCTGAAACTTTTGGGGTTGAATGATGCTACCTGGCACTTACAGGCAAAGCAGAGGGGGGATGCGGGTTATAGACTTTTCCAGCATCATTTTGGTAGCTCAGGTTCAGGAACTGCGTGAACTTAAAGGAACTGTGAAGCCTGTAGTGTGAGAAACCTGTTCCTGTTCACTTATTGCAGAAAAGAGTCAGAATTTCAGGGAGGTTTTGCCTTCTCAGAAGATCTTGTGTGGGTATGGGTTGAGGGCAGGCTGTTCGGAGCATTTGGGAGACTTTAAACTCAGCATGGCTTCTGCCTTGGGACCGAAGCTGCAGGCAGCAGGTACCTGAAGAAAGGTTAATGAGTGACCTGATTAAAAGTGCCCTGTTGAAAGCCAGACCTGGTCTGTTGGAAACACAAGTATAATTCTGGCCAGCTGTTGTAAGCCATTTGACCAAACACCTGTCCATGGATTCTATTACAAAGACAGCAACCAAACTGGTGCCCTACCAAGTGTAGACTGGGATTATGCCTAGAGGCAGAGGGACAGATGGTTTATTGTAGCAAAGAAAGAGCTGAAACAGTTTCATGTTCTGCATCCTGCAGATTTCATTCTGCAAGGCTGTAGCTCCAAAAACTGTTATAAAAGAGCCAAGAAAGAAAAGAAATAAAAAGGAAAGAATTTGTGTTCAACTGATTTCAGTGGAAAACCAGGGATAAAATGTTTATATTGTGTAAGTCAACTGGCACCGTTTCATCTCGTCATCTCAGCTGGACCTGCTAAGAGATTGTGCCTGGTTTCTGTGTATCTCAGAATCAGAGAGTGATTTGTGTTGGAAGAGACCTTAAAGCTCATCCAGCTCCAACCCCTGCCAAGGGCAGGGACACCTTCCACTAGAGCAGCTTGCTCCAACGCCCTGTGTCCAACCTGGCCTTGAACACTGCCAGGGTTGGGGCAGCCACAGCTTCTCTGGGCACCCTGTGCCAGTGCCTCAGCACCCTCACAGGGAAGAGCTTCTGCCTTATGTCCAACCTGAACTTCACCTGTTCCAGTTTGAACCCATCACCCCTTGTCCTACCACTACAGTCCCTGATGAAGAGACACTCTCCAGGTTTCCTGCAGCCCCTTTAGGCACTGGAGCTGCTCTGAGGTCTCCCCTTCAGGAGCCTTCTCTTCTCCAGGCTGCCCCAGCCCAGCTCTCTCAGCCTGGCTCCAGAGCAGAGCTGCTCCAGCCCTCGCAGCATCTCCATGGCCTCCTCTGGCCTCGCTCCAACAGCTCCACGTCCCTCTTGTGCTGCTGCCCCAGAGCTGGATCAGGACTGCAGGGGGGGTCTCCCCAGAGCACAGCAGAGGGGCAGGATCCCCTCCCTGAGCTGCTGCTCACGCTCTGGGGGTGCAGCCCAGCACACCGGGGGGTTCTGGGCTCAAGTGCTCACTGAAGCTGGGTCATGGGGAGCTTCTCCTCACCCAGCACCTCAAGTCCTTCTCCTCAGGGCTGCTCTGAGTCTCTTCTCCACCCAACCTGTAGCTGTGCCTGGGATTGCCCTGATGCTGTGTGGGACAGTGTCGAACGCTTTGCACAAGTCCAGGTAGATGACATCAACTGCTCTACCGCTGTCCATCAGTTCTGTAGCCCCATCATAGAAGGCCACCAAATTGGTCAGTCAGGATTTCCCCTTAGTGAAGCCATGCTGGCTGTCACCAAGCACCTTGTTGTTTTTCATGTGCCTTAGCATGCCTTCCAGGAGAATCTGCTCCAAGATTTTGCCAGGCACAGAGGTGAGACTGACTGGTCTGTAATTCCCTGGGTCATCCATTTTCCCCTTCTTGAAAATGGGGGTTATATTTCCCTTTTCCAGTCATTGGGAACTTCACCTGACTGCCATGTTTTTTCAAATATGATGGACAGTGGCTTAGGAACTTCATTTGCCAGCTCCTTCAGGACCCAGATCTCGTCAGGTCCTATGGACTTGTGCACATCCAGGTTTTTAAGATGAACTTGGACCTGATCCTCTCGTAAAAGATCATATCTGCCTCCACAGAGGGTTGTTTTTTTTATAAGCAGTGGGTCCTTTATTTTTTTGCCTGTAGATCTATTTTCCAATTTAATGGTTAAACTTGACAGCATTAAGGGTCTTTTCTGACCTAGTTGATTCTATGATTCTGTGATTCTATTCTATTTATATACAAATTAATATCTGCTGATGAAGTGTATGGATTATTAAGGTTGATTATTCATCATACGTGTGATTCTGTTACTGGGATTGCTTCCTTTCCTGCATTGGACAGCTAAAGGTTTATATGGTTTATTAAGGAGTAGCAAGTAATGAGCATATTTGAATGCTTGCAAATGTAGGAGTTTCCATGAAAAAAGTGCTCTTTTCCAGGCAGAAATGCAAACACACACACATCTATGCAAGCTCTCATAAGAAAGTTAATAAAAGGGATGATTTTGTGTGAACTGTTGCTCAGAGAGGAAAGCAGCGGCACTGTGGTTACTAAGGGAGGCTGCTCCAGCAGAGGGTGAGCAATGCCTGCATCCCTCACAGCAGTACGGGCAGCAGCAGCTCTCTGCAGGGGCAGTGGGTTCTAGTGTCTGTCTGTCCTTTTCTCACCCACAGCATGATAGGAAAAGAAGCAGGTTTTTTTGCTGCTGTGACACTGATGTCCTGGAGATGCGCAGGCTGGGCATTTGCTGGATTTTTAGGTGAAAGAACCACAGTCACATCACTTAACGTGGCCTGCCTGAGTGCAGGGGGAGCAGGAGGACTGACAGATTTATTTTTCCATGACGTTTCAGCCATTCTCCAGAACAATTCTGGCTTAAAAAAAGGGCAGGAGTTTAAAAAAACCCAACCAAAAACTTTAGATTTTTCAGCCAAAATCTACCAGGTTTTGTTGAAGCCGCTTCTCTGAGATTCTTCCTGGGATGCTTTCCTGAGCTAGACCCCGTTTTGGTAAGACTGGCTCAGGTGGAATTTAGCTCAGCCCTTGTAGTGCCGAGCCTATATTAAGCACTTGATTAACAACACTGCCCCCACCTTCTGTGTGGACTGAACAGATTAATATATCCCACCAGTAAGGTATTTGTCCAGGTAGCCTAATTTATCCTAATCTTCATTTTATTGTACAGTATAAATGATGTAGAAGATAACCTGATAGGCAGTATAGGTATTACTGTACATTTAGGCACATGCCATGGATGAAAACACGTATTTTTGAGACTTCTTGAGGCTCTGAGACATCATCAGTGCCATTTGAGGAAGAGAAAACATTTTTCTCTGCCTTCAGGCACCCGAGCATCCAAGCACGGCTTCCTGCAGAGCCAGTGACCTTAGGGGATTTTCTTTGCCACCAAACGACCAGGGGGAGCGATGTTTGTCTTGACATCACCTGGCACGGACACAGCTGTTATCTAATATATGGAATAGATTTCTGAGGTCAGAAGAGACCGTTATGATCATCCAGCTTGACAGTTACTATGATCAATTGTGATGTTTTGGGCTCCAGCCAGCAGCCTGCAAGGGTCAGGGAGGACTTTCCCCCTGCAGTGCACAATCAGTGGGTATTTGCTGGGTTGGGTTTATGAGTTTGTTTTCCTCTCTTTTTTTTTTTATTTATTTTTTTTCCTGGAGGCATTTGAAGGTGGTTGTGGCTGGAGATAGGGCCTGGCAGGGCCCTGTGGTCGTGTACAGGAACCGGTTCCTCTGTGGTGGTGATTTCTTTTCCTAGAGATGCTAACATGCTCGCGAAGCAGAGAAGCTTTTGTGTATTGTTTCTGACCCCCTAGCTGCTACACTGACTTCAATCAATCCCGTGTAAGATACAAGATCAGAACAAAGCTATTCCCCAGATCAGATCAGAAGGGACTTCTTGCTGCCTTCTGCAAGATGCGGTGCAGGGAACTGGATCCAGCCCCCAGACATGTACCACATTGTTGCAGTCCATCCTCTTTGCCCATAGCACCCTAAAGTTCAGTTTCTGGAGAATAAAACCAACTCTGCCTAGCAGAAAAACAATTACTGCAGTGCAATCAGGGACAAACTGGGTGGATTATGGGCAATGGGAGTTGAGGTTGTTTATCTAATTAACTTAATTAACCTGGAGGCTGAGAAATTACTAATACAGTCTGTATTACTTGACATTTTGATTTATTCTTGAGCAGTAAGAAAACATAATTCTCATAATTAGAGCAAAACAAAGCAGAGAGATGGCCTGCCCACCATGACCTGGGAAGACAGGGGAAGCTCTGTACCACCTGGCTTGCTGTGGAGTGGGAGTTTGTTGTGTGTACTGGGAATATAAATAACCAGATCAGCCCAGAATCAACAGTTTTGTCAGCTGTGTATTGGGCCTGTGCCAGCTACAGACTCTACATATGTAATTCTTATTATAATCCTTTATCTTACACTGGTCCCATAATGACCTTGTTGCATAAGGAGGGAGTTCTAATGGTGTTATAAAGGGGAAATACTTCTTGAAATTCATTGCTGGAGGAAGGCTTTGTGGAGGATGGATGGCCCTGCTACCTTCCTACACTTCTATCCCTGTGTGTCTGAAAAAGCCCTGCACTGAGCTTCTTCATTCCAGGTGAGTGAAAAGCATTACTGGAGATGCATCCAGGAGCCCATGCTTGTGCCTGTTTTGTGGCAGCGAAATAATGCCTTGTGCTTGACACTACAGCTGCAGTTTTACACCTCACTTGGCTTAATCTTATGAATAAACAGTATACTAATTGTTTCAGCTCGCAGGGCAGTGGGGATTGCAAGGCAGCCTCGCCATGCCAGGAATTAAAGTTTATGTAATTTGGTTTTTGCTGTGGATTGCAAGCATGGCCTCTGGCCAGCCAGGGCACAAAATGCTGTGTGTTGTAGATGCCCTGTGTTGGGTGAGAACCTACTCGGTCCTTATGCTGCTGGAGCATCCTCCACAGGTGGTGCATCCCATCACACTATGTTGCCAAGTGACCAACTCTGCCCACGGAGATGCTCCTGCTGCTAAGGAACACGTGGAGCAGAAGCCAAACCAGCTCTGATAGCTTTGAAAGCAATGCTTCCTAGGCAAATAAAAGCAGGGTGAGCTGTGTCAGTGATAAGGGTGTGCAGCAGGAGAGAAATGTCCTATGGTTGACCATACACTTCATGTTCGTTGCTCTTCTCACATATGGTCCAGAAGCTGCCATGATGCTTCCTGAACCTGGTGTGCGTAAAGCCATGTTGGGTATCTGATGAAAGGAAATTTGAGAGTGGTTTTACTGGTCACTTGTATGGGTATAATGTCAGATATTTTCCCTGTCCGATTGCATTCGGTGTGTCTTTAGTCTCTCTGAGTGGTGTGACCCCCTGCATCTACCAGCCCAAGCAAAGGTGGAAGCACTGTCTCTCAAACCGCCTCTCCTGCTCTGCTATCACCCTTCCTTCAGGATAAACCCAAACACTCTGCTCCTTCGGTTTGCATTTCAGCTCCCCCTCCCATCTGCTTTCCTTTCCTGCTTCCCCAAACATCCCTCTCTGCCATATGGTCCCTCTCTCCTGCATGGCCTTGGCAGCGCTCTCTGGTCTTCCTCCCCTCCAGGCACCCTCACCCTTGCCAAGCCCCAGCATTTTTCTTGCAAAGCTAGTGAAACTCCATGTTTTTAGTGATGCCCCAGCTCCTGTGATGATGGTTGGCTCTCATCTGTTTCCTTTTATCTTCAAAAAATCCCCAACTTTCCAGACCCAGGGCTTGCATTTTTATTTAGTACTTTGAGAGTTTTTAAGCTGCCCAGGTAGGATATCTCCTTGATCTTTGAAACCCACTAAGCTCTCTGTCCGCCTTTCTCATCCTAGTTTCAGAGATGTCCTCCATTTGCCTCATTCCTTTCAACTTTTTTCTGACCAGTCAAATCTGCACTTTAGGGCAGATTTTCCTGTTTCATACCCTCTTGTTATTTAGCAGTGACCCTAAAAAATGTAATCTTTCTCTGACAGCTAGGTAGGCATCTAGCTTCTTCTGCAATGAAGAAAGACATTGTTATAAGCAATTGGAGTAAGCAGGAGGAGGGAACACAGCCACCTGTCCCTGCCAGTCTGGTCCATGTCTGGTGGTGATGGTGCTTCTGCTGCAGGATGGGCATTTCCACGAGAGGTTTAACTGAGAAGTCACCATGATGTGGCACTGCCAAAGCCTTTCTTTTGGTAAACACACTATATTGGTTTGCCTGGGGATATTGTCTAGGACCGGCTCTAGTGCTGGTTATCAAAATCCAGGCTGTGCCCATGAAATCTGGGCTGGTGACAGAAGGAGATGGGCAAAGGAACGACGGGTTGTCCTATCTGCTAGGGAGTGCAGTCATGGCAGGTTATTCAGGCTGAGAAACAAGTCCTTCATGCCAAGGGAGTCAGGATTTTCTGCCTATCCTCCTAAAATAAGAGTGTAGATGCACTAGTGTGAGGTAGTTCTGCTTTTTGAAGGCATTTGATCCAGTCTTGGAAGGCTGATTCAAAGGGAAGCCATCACATGCTGCTGCATCCCTGCAGGACAGTTGCCATCCCAAATCCGCCATCTGCCTGCTTCGTTTGTGGATGCAGCATCTTGTTTTTACAGTTACAGATGGCTTGAAAAGTTAAATCAACTTGACACAACCATGGCACAGAAATCTTCCTTCCCTCCCACTCATGTGTGTCAGCACAGCCCATTACAATCCATCAGCTGTTTCAGTGGTGATGGATGGTTATTGCCAGCCAGCATGGGATGCTGGAGTCAAGCATCCTGCAGCCATATAGAAAGCCACAGTATTGTAGCAATCCTTAACAGCTTTATTTTCCAAGCAGCATCTAAGAAAACATCACCTTGTATATCTTCATCAGTAAAACTACTAGATTTTGAGTGGGTTTTTTTTCCCAGTCTGTCTGTCCTGAGGCTGTGCTGGTGAGCAGACACAACCCATTGCCTGTTCAACCAGCAACCAGCATAAACCATCTGGGATCCAGGTCTTATTCCACCTTTGCCAGCATTGATACCAAACTCAACAGGAGGCTGAATGGCTTTCAAATGAAAAAAAGAGCCCAAATCTTTCTTTTTAAGAGCAAATATTACTCAACTGCTTTTATTTCTTATCCTATATTCTATATTTCTTTATTATTTCTTATTATTTCTATATTATTCTACATTAATTCTTTTTCTATATTACTTACTGTTTTTCTTTCAACTCTGTGTGTGACTGTTTCAACTGTTGCTATTTCAACTCTGGTCTCACATGTGGAAAGAACAGAGGATGGGGATGACTTCTCGACCTGTTTTAATTAGGATGCCATCTTTGATAGGCAGAGAAGAGTCCTCACCTCCAAAAAATCATACTCAATCTTAGCTTTTGATTCCGAAGTGGTAGCTCAGCAGGATTTAAATCATTGGTACCTGGTACAGTAAATACCACATGTGTACAGATACAGCATCTTGGCCTCCAAGTAGGCAATCATGAACAGAAACCCAAAATTGAGGAATTCAGGGTCTGGCAATATGTGGATTTGTGCCTACTCGTGAGTGTAAATACATTTACCTGCTAATGCTTGGGGAGGTGAAGAGGTTAATTAAAGCACAGCTAATCAAGCGCTCCACTGAAGCGGGCTGCTAGGGGTTGATTACGTTGATACTTAATTGGCACCTTTAAAACCAGGGTTCCAGTCTGCCCTTAGAAACAGAATAAAAATGGACTTAAATGGGCTATTTAAGGGAGTGCATGTACAAGGGAGAGAAGCGGCTATTGCAGTCTGTGATAAACAGATTATAATGTCCAAACAAAACCCATTTAGGGACTATTATAAATAGTATTTCTATTGCTCCTCCTGAAAGTCCCTCTTGATACCTGCTCTCTTCTTCAGCACCTGGAACAGTGGTGGCCTGGCCTGCTGGCGTGGCAAAGGGAAGAGACATTGGATCTCTTGTCCCAGCAGATATGGACCTGCTGTTGCAATGCCCAAGGTGGCATAGGGAGGACTCTACCACCCATCCCATGGCATTTACACTGTAAATTGAGGAAACAGCTACATAGGACACACAAATCGACCCATTTTTGAACATGTAAGTAAAGCTCACCACTTCCATCCGAGATGCCATAAAGAAAATGCTGCCTTGTCTAAGCTGATCTGGAAATCTTTGATAATAAATTGTTTTGAGCTGAGTGTTATTCACTGGGACATTTAGGAAACTTATGTTGAGTGGCATGTTTCTGCTAAGAACTTACGCTGTGGTGCAGGAGGGAGCAAGGATATTCGTGCCTGCATGCAGGATTTTGAGCTAAATAATGAGAGTTAAACACTAACATAATTATATACTTTTGAGATGTTGCTGGTATTTACATAATTACTCATTTTATTTTCTGTTGCAGGAAAGGATTATTTTGCACCAAAATCCCAGCACTGGCTGAAACTCCTTGCATGAGGAGGTGTTGGGGTGTCTCAGCTAATAAGGTCCTTATTTGCTTACTATTTGGGTTGGGAGGTAGAAACTCCCTGCTAGCTTTGCAGGGAGTGAAGAACATCTCTAAAAAAGAAATTCCAAGGATTTCTGAGTAAAACCTCTTTACACGGCTCTGGAAGAGGGAAGGCTTGTTAACAGCCTTAGAATCATAGAATCATAGAACAGTTACAGTTGGAAAAGAACTTAAGATCATCTAGTTCCAAGCCCCCTGCCATGAACAGGGACACCTTACACTAAACCATGTCACACAAGGCTCTGTCCAACCTGGCCTTGAACACCACCAGGGATGGAGCATTCACAACTTCCCTGGGCAACCTATTCCAGTGCCTCACCACCCTAACAGGAAAGAATTTCCTCCTTATATCCAATCTAAACATCCCCTGTTTAAGTTTTAACCCATCACCCCTTGTCCTATCACTACAGTCCCTAATGAAGAGTCCATCCCCAGCATCCCTATAGGCCCCTTCAGATACTGGAAGGCTGCTATGAGGTCTCCATGCAGCCTTCTCTTCTCCAAGCTGAACAGCCCCAACTTTCTCAGCCTGTCTTCATATGGGAGGTGCTCCAGCCCCCTGATCATCCTCGTAGCCTCCTCTGGACTTGTTCCAACAGTTCCATGTCCTTTTTATGTTGAGGACACCAGAACTGCACACAATACTTCAAGTGAGGTCTCATGAGAGCAGAGTAAAGGGGCAGTATCACCTCCTTCGACCTGCTGGTCACACTCCTTTTGATCCAGCCCAGGATACGGTTGGCTTTCTGGGCTGCGAACGCACACTGAAGATGGCTCATATTGAGTTCCTCACTGACCAACACCAACAGGTCCTTCTCCTTGGGCTGCTGTGAATCTCTTCTCTACCCAACCTGTAGCTATGTCTGGGATTGCTCTGACCCAGGTGTAGGACCTTGCACTTGGCATGGTTAAACTTCATGAGGTTGGCATCAGCCCACCTCACAAGGGTGTCAAGGTCCCCCTGGATGGCATTCCTTCCCTCCAGCGTATCAACCGAACCACACAGCTTGGTGTCATCGGCAAACTTGCTGAGGGTGCACTCAATCCCACTGTCCATGTCACCAACAAAGATGTTAAACAAGACCGGTCCAAACACCGATTCCTGAGGGACACCACTCGTAACTGGCCACCAAATTGGTCAGGAAGGATTTCCCCTTAGTGAAGCCATGCTGGCTGTCACCAAGCACCTTGTTGTTTTTCATGTGCTTTAGCATGCCTTCCAGGAGAATCTGCTCCAAGATTTTGCCAGGCACAGAGGTGAGACTGACTGGTCTGTAATTCCCTGGGTCATCCATTTCCCCCTTCTTGAAAATGGGGGTTATATTTCCCTTTTCCAGTCATAGGGAACTTCACCTGACTGCCATGTTTTTTCAAATATGATGGCCACTGGCTTAGCAACTTCATTTGCCAGCTCCTTCAGGACCTGTGGGTGGGTTTCACCACGTCAGCCTTGTTTAAGACCCAAAGCCATATTTATTTTTTTTCCTAGGAACAGAAAATTTGTTGTTTCCCTATATGAAGATGTGTAAACTTGTTCTGCCTTATGAATATGCAAACTAACATCATCATCCTGCATGTAAAAGAGGTGATTTATGATGCTGACTTATACAACTAAATCTGGTTTTAATGAAGACATAAGTACAGTGTTGCTGTGTCCCTGTTTTGTATTGCTCATTGGGGATGGCAGAGGCTATGGAATAGGAAACCTCACTTGCAGTCCCTTTTTTAAACATAGGAGGAAGAGGTTCATGACATCTGCCATCGTGGGAGATGCTGGTTCTGTGGGAGAGCTCTCTTGGGGAGGTGACCACTGTGATTTCTGTGATCTGAGATGGCCTGTCCATTGCTCACATCCTGTCCTGGTACCATTTCCAGGAGCTGGCAGTGCTCAGTGTATGCAAAGCTTGGACAACACAGAGATAACATGAAACAACTTTGAGAATTGAAGAGGGAACCGGTGTGAGTAGATGTCCCTGGGAAAGAGCCACAGGGAGATAGGGCTGCACTGACTCTCTTCTCCAGCAAGCCCATAATAATTAACCTGCACCCCTGAAATTATTGCTATGGCTTTGATAGCTTTTTGGGACAGCTTAGTAGCTGCTTTAGCTTCTCAGAGGGTCTGTTGAGGAGGTGAAAAAATTTCCCTTGACCCCAGTGGGACGTGCACATCCCTGGGGGGTTTGGTGCATAACCTGCTGAAGTGATTGGACTCGTTCTCATGTTTGTGTTAGGTATTTCATTTTTGAGAGATAATAATGAGAAAATTAAGTTCTGGGATAGGGATTATGCATTTGGGCACTGTCCTTGCTCCTCTCATCCAACAAAGCTTCCACTTGAGCAATGGCCAGCCTTGCAGAGGTGGTATAGCCTTTAGCATGACACATGTTACTCATAGAGTCATTTAAGTTGGAAAAGACCTTTAAAGCCCTTAAGGACACCAGTGTTGCAGTAACCTATGACATTTAATAGCTAACAACAAGTACTTGTAGCTTCCAGTGTTTTCCAGTCCTCAGTGGGAGACATTTATTTTCTGTGTTGCCATGTGCAGCCTCTTCATAAATACTATGGCCAATTTCTTCTGTTGCTGAATTTCCTAGGGCAGAGGATGCACACTGAAAAATATATACGTAAATACATCTCCCATGTATGGGAGGAATCAGCTATGCACAGAGATGTTTTTTGGGTAGTGGATATAGGGGTGAGGAGGAGGAGAAGGCTGAAGCTGCTGTTTCAAGAGTGAAAAGCAATTCTCCAGCTCTAGAAATGAATAGCAGTGTTTTCCCCTGCCTCTCTCTGGCTGGTGATGGAGAATGGCATGCAGAGCATGCTCTTCTCTAAGGATGGATCTGCTGGCAAGATGCTCTATACACTCCCTACACAACTTACATGCTAACATGGCATTTTTATCTTTGGCTTCAACCTTTTTCTGGTACATCTTTTCCATCTCTGGCTTCCCCACTGCACACTGCAGTGCCAGAATGGGAGGAAAATAAATGCAGACTCTGGTACCACAGTGCTTCCCCCCAGGTGAAGCCAGGCTGCAGATATAGCAACATAAATCTTATTTTACTTTATTAGGCTTTTACTTATTTGGAGTCCTTTGACAGCAGCCAATAAAGATGGTCCCAAACAGAGACAGCTGGTATAAAAGTGTGGTTGACAGGCATAAATAAATAAAACTAATTGAAATAGAAAGACCTTCTGCTTCTTTATGGTGACAACTGAAGCACTTCACTAAAAATGGATCGACTGCAAAGAGGAATTAAGAGGTGTTGTAATAAGCTGGGGAGGTCGCTTTCTCTTGGAAACTTATTTTGGTGGAAGAGTGGGGTTTCAGTCAGGTTTCTTCAGTCGCCACACTGATTTTCTGTAAAAGATTTTTATTTCTTCTGGAAAAACATGAATGCCTCATGTCCTAAACAGTGACATTTGGGGCTCTAATCTGGAATGTAGGAGGATGTAGTCTGGAGTCTCGGCTCTTTTCCTATACCTTATCTTGAAGTCACGCTTCTTTTGCTGGCATAAGGAAGGAACTGTGCCTTCTACCACACTATCTGAGATACAAAAAGTCTGAGACACAATCCAGGCTTCCTCTTCTCAGACAATTGTCTCTGCGTGTCCTTGCTGTGTATGCAGTGAAAAAAGAGATACACCATTACAGCTGCAGATAACTGTGTAAATAAATGATAGATTTAAAATAAAACATAAATATTCTAAAAAAAAGCTGTATGTGCAGCCCCAACCTGATTTTATTTGCTCTGGTCAGGGGTAAGTTAAACCCTCCTTATTTGAGCACAGTATTTTTAGACCCAAAATACAGAATACCAATTGTGGGTAGTGGCCTTGCCCTCAATTTATTTTATTTTCTGTCTCTGTTGTTCTGCTGCACTATAATCATCTTGCGGCTTGTGTTCATGGTGTGCTTATATTTACCATGCAACATGCAAATTGGTATCTTGTGAAATACCCGATGTCTTTCCACTGCCCATCGCAGGAAGCACTTGGTTGGCTCTGGAAAACATCGAGGTGATTAAAACCCAGCCCTGATGATTTTGTAATTAAACAGAAGCACCTCCCATACGATTTTTGCGCTGCTTTGAGAAGTGAGGACGCTCCTGAGCAAAACCGTGTGCTGTGTAGAAAGAGGGGCCAAGTCCACCCTCTCCTCTTAATTTTGCTAGTTGGTGCCTTCAAAGGCAGCCTGATGATGGCCAGGGAGAGCTGAAAGGGTGGTTGTGCATCCCTGGAACCATGCCAGAGGGTTTCCACCTCCCCTCTAGAGGCTGTACAGTGCGTGAGCAAACCCACATCCTCCCTTGCTGCAGGGACAGCTCATCTTCTCCATCGCTGCAGCACAGCCACCTCTGTACAAAGTAATTAAGTGGTTTGAGTTCTGACAGGAGATGATAATCCCATCCTGGAGCAAAGCTTCGTGTCACAACATGTCCTTGCACGCTCTCCGGCAGCTGGCTTTCCCTTGGACATCAGGCTTGTCAGCAAAGCCTACAATGAAAGTGCTGTAGGCTCCAGTCCTCAGGAAATTACAACCTGGGTGTGTGTGGAGAGATCAAAAGGGCTCCAGTGAGCCTGCAGGCACGGCCCTGAGGCGCGCTCACAGCACCAAAACAGAGGCAAAGAAGGCAAAGACTGGATTTAGCAACAGTTTAAGTAATGTCAGGTCCACGCTGGCTGATCTGTGCCAGGCTGGGTTCCAGCCCATGCTATGATGGCTAGTGCTGTGCTTCCACGTCTGCCCTCCCTGGGAGCCAGGACCTCTCCTGCCTCCTAGCTCCCTGAGTTAGGAAAAGATTGTGTTTTGAAAGCAGCCTGATGAGATTTAACCATCTTTTCCTCAAATGATTAATTGAACACACAAATTTCCTCATTGCACAGAACCAATTTGCTTTTACTAAGTGTAAATATATTTATCTCCTACCTTCCACCCTTGGGAGGCATCAGTGTGAGGATGCACAGGTAAGGGTGCAGTCTTCCTCCTGCCACCCCAAGGGGCAGCAGCCATTCCCATTGCAATACAGAAGTATCAGCATATATATGCTAAGTCCAAGTTTCTAAGTGCTTCTGAACTTCCCCAGGAAAAAAGGGAGCATCCCTTCCCAGCAGTGCTGATGCTCCAGCAGTTCTGATGCTCTAGCTCTTCCACTTGGTAGCAGACATCCAAACCAGGCATCTTGGTGTGTTTTAGACACCTCTTCGTCACCATGTGGATGGACCCTTGGGCAGGGCCCAGCTACAGTGTGTGCTAGGTCAGGATCATTGTCCTGGATGAAACCAAAGGAGGTTAAGTACTGGGACTGCTTGGGAAAGCACAGCTGGGACCTCTTCTGGAGCAGGGTGTCGGGGACCCTGGCATGTGTTCCTTCAGTGGTGCTGGGTGAAAGTCACACCATGGTGTACCTGAGGTTCTACTCCTGCTGCCTGTGTGTCCTTTGGGCTGTAGTGCTCTCTGGGAGGAAGTGATGGAGATGTACTCCATGCTCCCGGTGCATCACAAGCCTTTTTCAGTAGATTAGCTCATTTAGAATCTAATAACCTGTAGGATGCTTCTGAGAAGCAGTGGTTTTGCTTCTGTGCTGCCCCTGGCAAATGAAGTACATTGGGAGTGAGGTCCTGTTGAGAATGTTGGCCTAACAGAGGTGGTGTCTTATAGTGGGAAGGAGTCCTTGGGTGCCATCAAAACCTGCTCCTGCAAACTGCCACCTCCCTGGTGAGACCTGCAGAGGGACAAGCCCCAGGCCTAACATCTGACATAAGATGGCTGCTGTTTTCTCCCTTGCTCTGCTGGGAGCTCAAGTGCTTAAGCCAATTGCTAGGGGACTTCAAGAGACAGGCTGCTGAGAACATGTGGGCTTGAGAGATGAGGCACCATGTTTTGCAGGATGCTCTCCAGCCCCAAAATAAGTCAGATTCGTTAATTTTTTATTATTTATTTTTTTAGATTGGCCTACTTTTTTAGATAAAATTCTGTAAGAAACCTGCCAGGCTTTCCGGCAGAATTTCAGTAAGCCCAGTATGGTCCCATGTTGTGCTTTAACTACAGATACATTGGCAAGTGGAAAATAAATGTTTTCAAACCTTCCTCGTGGGCTTTAAACTGCTGGTTCTCCATGGTGCTGTCAGCCAGGAGGAGGTGTAACCAGAAAAGCTCCCCATGCAGCTGCAAGAGAAACTTGGGGCTGTTCAGCCTGGAGACCTCATAGCAGCCTTCCAGTGTCTGAAGGGGGCCTATAAGGATGCTGGGGATGGACTCTTCATTAGGGACTGTAGTGATAGGACAAGGGGTAATGGGTTAAAACTGAAACAGGGGAAGTTTAGATTGGATATAGGGAGGAAATTCTTTCCTGTGAGGGTAGTGAGGCACTGGAATGGGTTGCCCAGGGAAGTTGTGAATGCTCCATCCCTGGTGGTGTTTAAGGCCAGGCTGGATGGAGCCTTGGGTGGCATGGTTTAGTGTGAGGTGTTCCTGCCCATGGCAGGGGTTGGAACTGGGTGATCTTAAGGTCCTTTTCAGCCCTAACTATTCTGTGATTCTGTGATTCTGTGATTCTGTGAATGGTGGTTAACTAACTATTTTATCAACCTAAAAATACAGCAACAATGGATGTTGCATAGGAGCAGAAAAGAATACAGTTGCCTTTCTCAAAACCCCAGCTTTGACTAACCGTATGTCAATTTTCCACAAAGAGGTGAAAAAATAAAATACAACTTTGACCTTTACCATTTCTTCTCAGACATTCATATTTATCCAGAGCCCTTCATACAAGCATTTTTGCATTTCAGGGAAATTTTTGTGCCACCCCTTCATGTCAGGATAGGTCGTGACAGACATCCATATATCACAGGATCGCAAGTCAGGTAGCTGCAGGATCTACTTGAGGTAAATCCTGGAGATTATGTGACCTGAAAGTATAATTTGGTATTGGCATTGTGGGATTACCTAGTGAAAAAGGTTTATTATGGTGTGGGGCTGGTATGTGGCCCCATAAATAAAGATTTCTGCCTATAACTGCATATGGGGAAAGCCACACATACGATGTTGATGAACATCTCTGCAAGCAGATAAATGTACTTCTAATTTGTTAGCATAATTACCATACCTTTGCATAGCACTCAGCCAGTAATTCCTTTCTCAACAGATTACAAGTCTTAAGTAATTCTCATGGAAGATTAATTCCTCCCCCTCATATTTGGACACCTCTCTGAAGTGCATTTGCAGAACTCAGCTGGGTGTCATTAATGTCCCTGCGTGATTACTGTGGTCGCATCGTGATCTATAAATGTCCCTCTGGAGCGACTCCTGCAGATCTAAGTATGAGACATCAATCTTCCTTTTGTAATTACATCCTCAGAACAGGAGTGAGGCTTCATCCTCCCAAAACAACCTACTACCAATTAGCAGGCTTTATGTTTTGGGTAGACACCCTGTCATTGGTCTGCTTGAAAATAGAGTCCCTCTCTTCACCCTTTCCACTTTATGACAGTAAAAAAAGAGATACCATGTAGAAGATTGTAAATACTATGTCTGCACCCATGGTCTTCACCTTGTTTGGAACTGCTTTTAACTCTCCTGTGGATAGCTCTGTGTAGGAGCAATTCGATCTATGCAGCTCAGTATGGATTTTGGGTCAAGAAACCTCACTGAAATTTCTAGACATGTTTTTCCTCTTTTTTCTTTTTCTCATTCCCAGTACCAAACCTAGTATCAAAGTGTTTGATGCTCTGGCTTCTCTTATATCAGTATGAGAAACAACAAAGTGCCGTTTCTGTGGTGGACCAAGACCAAGCCTAGTCTGGGCTCTTCCAAAAAATAGACTTAGAAATCTGGGTTTGAACAGCAGTCTTGTGAGGTCTTGGATCTGCCCCTTTAAAGCCAGGCTTGAATTGTTTGCATAGGCTGCGATGGTTGCTGACAGGTATTAGTTATTTAGCTTAAATAACTGAATCTTAAATTGTTTGAGTCACTTGGAGCTATAGTACTGTGTGGATCACTGTGCTATGTGTTTAGCTTTACTTGCTTAGGATGAGCAGTTGGATCTGCTGAAGCCTTAGGCCATGGGCTGTGGACTTTCACCCAGAGATGCTTTTGGCTGGAATAGAGTTAGTTTTCTCAGTAACTTTCCCAGAAGCTGGTGCAGTGCTGTGCTTTGTCTTTGGTGCGAGAAAAATGCTGTTAACACAATGATGTTTGAGCTGTTGCTGAGTCATGTCTATCCTATGTCCAAGACTTTTTTAGTGTCCTGTGCTCTGTCCATGAGTGGATGCAGAAAAGCACAAACCAAGATATAAGGAGGCCATCACTGTCAGCAGAAGCTGTGACTCCACAAGGTAAGAACAGTTAATGGCCTGCCTGTGTGAAACAGAGAAGGAATTCAATAAGGTGTTAGGAGACAGGCTTTATTTCCCTGGATGACAATCGCTGACTTTAATCTCATTGACCTGGCAGTTCCCTTGTTTTTCAGCCCTTCCAAGACCTCAAAGTACCAGATTTCTCTTCCTCAGCCCTTGGCTGCTATGGAGTGTTTGCCCTGGAGCTGCTCTGGCTTGCAGCAGATGACTTGTCTGAGCGATCCCAGGATGAGAAAACCCAAACTCTCATTCCCTAAAAGTGCCCATTTCTTTCTCACCAGCTATGGGAGCAAGCTGGGGTGCCCAGTTTGGGTGCAGATACTGTTATGGTGGGCAGGGATGGCCTGTCTGCTCCCAGTGCTATTGCAGTAGGGTTGGTAAGCTGTGAGGATGCCTTACCTCGTGCTGGAGCTGAATTAATAACCCTAGTATTTTTTCAAAGCAGGGTTTCATTAATCAGGTCTCTTGCACTGCCTCTGAAGTGGCATTTGTGACTGGCACCCAGCTTCTGGACATGACTGAGGCTGGTGATGGGGTGACACTGGAGGTGTTGGTGGTTGTGGCTGTACCAGGCCATCGTCCCAGTTTATTTAGACATATAACATGAGGTTGAGAGGATGCTCAAGTATCTCCATGGGGAGGGATGGTTGGTGATGCTTCAAGAAGAAATGTGTGATAGTGGCAGGAAAGGGCTGCCCTTTCTCTCCCTCTTGCTGACCCCTCACTGGAACTCAATCCAGGTGTGAAGTATCACTGATCTTCCAAAAATGAACTGGGAAGATCGTTCTGAATACACTTCTTCCTTCATCTGGCTATCGAGCTGCTTGTTGTTTGACGAAATTGGAGGCAGGACTGTGTGCTATTTTGTGATTCCTCAGTAGATGAAGCCTTTGTGTAGGATTTGACTGTTTCGAGCCATAACTGCTGAGTCAGCAAGAGGGGTTTTTATTTTTAACAGTGTTACTGATTGCAGCCTTCCCTTCGAAGGCAAGCTGGCTCCGTGTGGCTGTTCCTCTGTCACACTCAGTAGCTGCTAAGCCATGTTAGAAATGGCTTTTTATTCTTTGCTGCTATTGAAGTTGATGGTGTAGAGGCTTTGATTTGTGCCTCAGATCGTTTCCTGGGTCAGTGCCTGCAATCAAGCCAGTTCCTCCATGTCTCTATCTGTTTTCTTCCCCATCTTCAAAGGAGGTGTGGGGAAGGGGAGTTTGCCTCTCTGTATCAGTTACTCTATCATAGACAGGTTTAGCCTGTGTGGATGGGACAATAGCACTGAGAACTGGCCACGGCAGCCGATGAGGAGGTTGTCCTCACACAGGGTTATCAGTGTGACCCCAGTCTGAAAGTTAATGGAGCATAAGTGACTGTGGTCCCTCCCCTGTGGATGGTGCTGGGGGAGCATCCCACAGAATCACAGCATCAGCCAGATTGGAAAAGCCCTTTAAGATCATCCAGTCCAACCATTCCCCAGCACTGCCAAGGCCACCACTAACCCATGCCACTGAGGGCCTCGTCTGCACGGTGTGTGAACACTTGCAGGGATGGTGACTGCAGCCCTGCCCTGGGCAGCCTGTTCCAGTGCCTGAGCACCCTCTGGGGAAGGAATTGTTCCCAGTATCCAATATCTAATATCTCCCTGCATCCTCATGACCTGGGGACACTGAGGTTCCCACCATCCCCAGTGTGTAGGGTGCCATGGGGAGGCAAGCATCTGTGGACTTCTAGTTGGATTTTCAAATGAAGCTGGGGAGATACTTAATCTAGTTCTCCAGATGCAGCATCCTCTGCTTTGTGTGGTTTAAATAATCTTGGTCCCAGTCTGTGGAACTGGGAGGATGAAAACATCCCTGTGATTTCACAACCAGTTTCATCAACTTCTTGCTTTTATTTTCTCTTTCCCTTCTGAAACTCGGAGATGTGCAAAGAAAACATTTCCTGGCCTTTGAAATTGCAGCAAGCAAGATTTGGGGTTTGATGTTTGGGTGCACAGGGTTGGTGGTTGCACAATTATCTGGCAGCATCCATGTTGCAAGACGTGCTCACAAGGCACCCAGAGCCTGTTGAAGCTCTTGCTTTATCGTGCTTGGATGCTTAAAAAGAAGGAGAAAAAATAAATTTCCCCAGACTAGATGGTACTTCTAAAACTGAGGTATTGAGTTGGGATGTGCCCGGCTGAGGGACACTGGGTCCCACCTTGCCGTGTTGTTTAGAGCTTCCCTTGTGATGGGGGGAGAGGTAACAGAGCTCCATGGAAGCTGCTGTGGTCTCACCCTATGAGCTTAGTTCCCAACCACAGGAGCAACCCTAGTGCGATGCCCCTGCAATATTGTCATTTCTTCAATTTCCCAATAATCTGGAGATTTTGGGCATAAAATTACAGAACCACAAGTTGGTTTGGATTGGAAAGGACCTTAAAGCTCATCCAGTCCCAACCCCCTGCCACGGGCAGGGATACCTTCCACTAGAGCAGGTTTCTCCAAGCCCTGTCCAGTCTGGCCTTGGACACTGACAGGGATGGGGCAGCCACAGCTTCTTTGGGCAGATGCTTCTTTCCTTTCCAGATGCTTTTTCCTTTCCAGTTAAGAGGTTGTTTCCAATGCTAATACTAAAATTCTCATTGAGAGCTAAAAGTCAAAAGGATATATCACAGGAATGGAGAGGAGCGCTGCTCTCTGGTAGCTTTCTTGCCATCCCCTTACCACTACAGCAATTTTTTTCAGTGGTTTGCCATATTAATCCTAAATCTTTGTCTGTTAGCAGCCAGCACAATAACTCAAGCATGCACTTAATGCCAGTAACAAATGTCAAACCTCACATCTGGGACAGAAAATATTAATTTTTCTAGTTGCTGGCAAAGAAAAATGAAGAGAAGGAAAAACAGAGATGGTGCCTGAGCCCTGGGAAGTGTGTGGGATGCTCACAGTGCATACACACATACCTTATATGTATGTTTTATATTATTAGTATATGTATTCTTTTATTTAATGATTAAAGTGAAGAGCTGGACTTGGATTCAAAGTAAACCACTGTAGCCATTACACCTTCCAAGGTACTTCCCTTATTAATTTAAAGCCCATGAAATGGGTGATGTTGACAACAGCGGTAGGACCCATTTGATCGAGTGTGAGGCGCTGAGAGTTCTAGATGTGATTTATCTCATCCTGCAGAAGACATTTAAAACAGATTGAATGAATGAGTCCCTGAAAGTGCCTGTTTCTCTTCACTGACTAAAGCAATTGTGGGGTGATTATCTCTGACGGAGACATCTATGCTGCACATACCTTGAGTCGAGGGAGTTGAATCGCACTCCAACTGATGATAATATCTTCATTTTCCCCAGTGGTCCCAACGGACCTTTTGGCTCAGCAACTTGCCTGGGCTCCAAGTAAGCAAACCATTGGGAAGTGATAATAATTTGTAATAACTGATTTATTTCTAAGAACTTGACTGCACTGGCAAGCATCAACACAATATTGGAGGCTGCCATTGTTAAGCGTGCATCTGGCTTTTGTCTCCTGCAATTGTAATAACGCATTCAATGATGTGCCAAACGGCTGTTTGGCGAGGTAAATATGTAGCATGGCCCAGAAGAAAGTCTTTTAATGTAGGGAAGGGCTGTCAGGGAGTTGCTTTTGGACACTGTTCATCACTGGCTCCCTGGTGAAATGGAAACAGCTTTGAGAGGTTTGGGGGTTACCCAGGGCTGTCCTGGGGTGGGCACTCACCTCTGGCTTTTGTGCGTGATATTGGTGGTGCACTAGTGTGCTTATTGAATCTGCAGGTCACCCAAGAATGGGAAAATCCCAAAAGGGCTTTGCAGGGCAGGCCTAGAATTTGAAAGGATCTTGGCAAATTGGAGAAATGGTCTCAAAAATGATCTGGTGCTATTCAGTAAGGTAAATTCAATGCACATGAGATCCAGCACGAAGTGGAATACAGTGGGAGAGGTGAAGGGCTGGGGATACTGTAGTCCCCAGTGGAAACTTTGTGCTGTAGGTGCCTATCACCCTGTGCTGCTGAAATAGGAATATTCATAAAATCCCAGACTAGTTTGGGTTGGAAGGGACCTTCAAACTCATCCAATTTCAACCCCTGCCACAGGCAGGGACCCCTTCCACTAGAGCAGCTTGCTCCAAGCCCCTGTGTCCAACCTGGCCCCAAACACTTCCAGGGATGGGGCAGCCACAGCTTCTCTGGGTACCCCGTGCCAGCGCCTCAGCACCCTCACAGGGAAGAGCTTCTGCCTAAGAACTCAGCTCAGTCTCCCCTCTGGCAGGTTCAAGCCGTTCCCCTTGGCCTGTCCCTACAGGGCCTTGTCCCAAGCCCCTCTCCAGGTTTCCTGCAGCCCCTTTAGGCACTGGAGCTGCTCTAAGGTCTTCCCTTCAGGAGCCTTCTCTTCTCCAGGCTGCCCCAGCCCAGCTCTCTCAGCCTGGCTCCAGAGCAGAGCTGCTCCAGCCCTCGCAGCATCTCCATGGCCTCCTCTGGCCTCGCTCCAACAGCTCCACGTCCCTCTTGTGTTGGGGTAAAATATCAAATGCGTACACATCACATACTGCAAATATCTGTAAGAGCCTGGAGACAATCTTGCTCATCTTGGTGCTAGTGAAGCCTGAGCTGGTGTCATGGGTATTGGACTGAGCACTGGTCCAGAAAAGAACAGTAGTGGGGAGAGGAGAAATTAGGTCCTCCAAGGAGCATCTTGGGGGCTGTATGACATAATGGCAGTTGTGCAATGCCCCGTGTGACAAAGGAAGGGAATAAATTGTTATCTGGGGGGTTTGTGGTTGGAACCTCTTAGCAGCATAAGCATCAGTGCAGGAGGTGGTTTCTCAGCTGCGCTGGGAATAGCTGTCTGGATAAGGGCTATCCCTGCATGAGCTAGACATGGGTTGAAGCATCCTTATGGCTCTTCTTTCTGATGGCCATGTGCAGCCAGGCGTCTCTGGCCATCCACAAAAGAAAGATAAAGTGCCAGTGGGAGAAGCAGAGCTTGTTTCATCCCACTCAGGAGCCAGTGCCGGACCAGAAATGTGTGCAGCTCATTCGTGTGATTAGCAATTTTCATTTTCTACATCTCCTGCTCATTAATTCCATCACATCCCTTCCAGGGTGTAAGGGGGGTAAGAACGATCATCCCCATTTTCAGATAACAGGATCACTGGGGTTAACTGATTTCCTAAGGTGCCGAGGTGGCTGAGCAGGGATTACAGCTCAGCTCCCAATGCCTGCTCTGTGCTCCCTTCCCTGCACCACAGGCTGTATCCCACCACTTCTCTCTATTTCCCCTATTGACTTTATGTGTTTACATCTGTAGGGGTTTCCCCCCCTGCATTTTGCTGCTTTCAGGGTGATGGTGAGATGTATTTTTCTTTCTGAAGAGGGCATTTTATCCCTAATGTTAGCACAGCACCATGGACCCAGTGCTCGACAGCATGCTGAGCTTTTGACTGCTGTGTTCTTAATGCCTTTAAAATTTATTTACCTACTATGGCAGAGCCATTTGGGGGTGAATATATCACTTTGAACTGTGCTGGTCTGGCACACCAACACAGTTCTCTGTGACGCTGGCGAAGTCATTATCCCATCACATTGGGAGATTTCAATTGCTAGAAAAGATTACTGCCAAGCATGAGTCAGGGGATGGCAGATGGCTCAGAACTGAGGTCTCTGTGATGATCCCCAAAGATGAGCATCCTTCCACAAAGGGAATGCAGGTCTGGTATAGCCCAGACTCCCCACTGCATCCCTTCTGATGTTCTTTGGAAGAGAAAACCCCAAATCAACCTCTTGACTCAACACTGGCCTCCTCTTGGGTTGCTGGACTTGATGGAGACCACTCAGTTGCTGTAAAATAGCAAAGCTCGATACCTGGAATGCTTTTCATGCAATACCTTCACTTTTATAAATATATAAGGCCTGCCGTATGAGTTTTCTTTCAAGTGTTTTCTTTTGTATACAGAAAAACTTTCATTCTCATATCTGCAAATTCCCTTTTGAGGACCTGTCACTTTGTCCAAGCAGCCAATTATAATGAGGAATTTCTCCCTTCCTTCTTAACCTCATACTTTTGCTTCTCCCTTCTGTTTTGTTTCCACATTTCCTTGACAAACAAGATCCAGGTTATTCACCTCCTTGTTTCTCTTCCCTCTTGACCCACTGAAGTGAGTGGTTTTTACATTCTCATGCATGCTGTGTTGTGGGTGGGTTTCTCAGTAAGATGCTAATGGAAGGAAGGAGGTGGACTATCCCGCATTGCCTTTTTATGTGAGTATTTTGCACTTAATGTAACTTTGGATCTCTTGACTCAGCAGCCTAATCAAAAATATTAAAAAAAATTCTGGTTTTGTTCATTGAAATGTTTCATTCAACTGTAAATGCAATCAGTACTTCTTTGTATTGCACTTTGTGTGCATCCTAAGCGAGTTCCTTCTTTGCATGGTTGACCCTTTCAGGAAAGATTATTTAAAGTAAAGTGCATCCATTTCAGAATTCAAGTACAAACTTCAGACAAAAACTAAACATGAAATTATTTTTTAGAATCTCTTTTCTCCCTCACTGGCTTCAGGTCTCAGTCCTATCTGACTTAGGATTGATCCTGGCTTTGGCCATCCTCCACCTGCACTGTTGTGCTGGGTGTTCTTTCAGCCAAAATCACCTGCAAGTTGTCTTGTTACTATTAACATCATTGTTATTAACATATCATTTGCAGGTTGAAGGAGGTGATCCTGCCCCTCTACTCTGCTCTCGTGAGACCCCACCTGGAGTATTGTGTGCAGTTCTGGTGTCCTCAACATAAAAAGGACATGGAACTGTTGGAACAAGTCCAGAGGAGGCCATGAGAATGATCAGGGGACTGGAGCACCTCCTGTATGAAGACAGGCTGAGAAAGTTGGGGCTGTTCAGCCTGGAGATGAGAAGGCTGCGTGGAGACCTCATAGCAGCCTTCCAGTATCTGAAGGGGGCCTATAGGGATGCTGGGCATGGACTCTTCATTAGGGACTGTAGTGACAGGACAAGGGGTAGCTGGTTTAAACTTAAACAGGGGAAGTTTAGATTGGATATAAGGAAGAAGTTCTTCACTGTGAGGGTGGTGAGGCACTGGAATGGGTTGCCCAGGGAGGCTGTAAATGCTCCATCCCTGGTGGTGTTTAAGGCAGGTTGGACAGAGCCTTGGGTGGCATGGCTTAGTGTGAGGTGTCCCTGCTCATGGCAGTGGGGTCGGAACTGGATGATCATGAGGTCCTTTCAATCCCTGACTATTCTATGATTCTGTGATTATTGTTCGTCTTTATTTATTATTAAATCTCAGTGGTTTTACTTAGAAAGTGCACAGTGCCTGGAAAATCAGCCTCTCAGATGCCTTCCCTGAAGCGATGCCATCTTTCTCAGGAAATGCTTATGGGGCCAAGAGAAACTCCAGAAGTATAGAGTCCCATTGACAATCCTGTTAAGCAAAGGAAGCTGCTTCTCTACTTTGGGAAACAGAGATGACTTTGGAATTAAAGTTTTAATTTTGAAGATACAGATCTGAGATCTCAGATCTGAGCAGCTTTCATGAAACCATTTCAACAGATTTTTGGAAACAGTTCTGACAACAGCATTCAGGATTTATGTGTACAATGTGCACAAAGCAGCTGCTTCCCGGAGTATTTCTACTCCCAATGTGGGAAATACCTTGCATGCTGCACAGTTGTCACAAACAACAAATAAAATTATTAAAGCCAGCAACAACAAGGTGCGTGCTGTGTTTCATCTCAGGGATCTTGAGTGGCTGTGCGCCAATTGGGTATTTTACCATTTTCTGCGATTTTCCAGGCCTAGATGTCTGTTTTCAACATCCCACAGCATTTAGATGCTGTTTGCTGTTTGCTTTGCAGGAGACTGCACTGATGAACTCCTCTGCAGCCTCTCCTGGTGAGGGTGGTGACGTGGGACAGGTCTGGTGCCCATGGTGTGGTGATGTTTGTCCCCATCTCTCAAGGCAGACTCCTCTGTGTGCCGTGGCTGATGGCACACCAGGTTCTTTGGAGGTTTAGCAGCACAGACTGTCCCGTTGCAGTGCCTTGTGTTCCCTGGCACTGCTTCATTCCCTGGCACAGACACTGGCTTTGTCCCCTTGTCCCCTGCGCTGCTTGCAACAGCTCAACAATAGTCGGGCGGCCACGGCGCGCTGCTTGTGATGCTCCTCACAGGCATCTGTTGCCTTGTGCTTCCCCATCTGCTGCTCAGATCTGTTCCTCTTCTGCAGAAACCATGGGGCAAATGCTGCCCTTTTGTGGCTGAAGGGTTCATCTGCTCCTGGTAGGGTTTTCACATGGAGCAGTGATTTCACTTGGAGAACAGAGTATCAGGAGAATCACAGAGGGTTTGGGTGGGAAGAGAGGTTTAAAGCTCATCTAGTCCAACACCCTGTGATAAGCAGGGGATCTTCCCCTAGACCAGGTTGCTCAGGGCCCCATCCAACCTAGCCTTGAATGTTTCAAGGGAGGGGGCATCTACTGCCTCTCCAGGAAGCTTGGGCCAGTGTTTCACCACCATCAGTGTAAAGAATTTCTTTCTTCTATCTAGTCTAAATCTCTCCTTTTTCTGTTTAAGCCATCACCCTTTATCCTATCACTACAGGCCCTACTAAAAGCTCTGTCCTCATTGTTCTAAGCCTCCTTTAAGTATTGAAAGGCCACAGTAAGGTCATCTTGGAGCCTTCTCTTCTCCAGGCTGAACAAGCCTGTCTCCAAATCAGAGCTGTTCCAGCCCTCTGAGTAACAGCCTTGTCTTTTGGATATGCAAACACAGTCACGCCCTCTGGAAAGAGGTTACAAACAATGCTTTGTGTCCCCTGTGGAAGGATTTTTCTGGGCAGGTAAGTGCGAACAACCCAAGTGAGGACCATTTTGGTTGTCTTCATTTTGGGAGTCAACATTTAGGCACTGTACGGTTTCTGCATTGCTCAGACACCCTCAAAGATAACTACTGACTAACTCCAGTGCTATGGAGAATTTTGAGATGTGTCATGTCATGAAGCTGAAGAAGTCATAATAACCCCAAATTTCCATCTGGACATTGCCCACAGATGGCCAATCTAACTCAACCCAACACATGGACAGGCTGTCAACAGCTGCTGGATAGTTTGGGCATATGGACTTGGAGTTATAGAATCATAGAATCATAGAATAATTACGGTTGGAAAGGACCTTAAGATCATCAAGTTCCAACCCCCTGCCGTGGGCAGGGACACCTCACACTAAACCATGTCACCCAAGGCCTCGTCCAACCTGGTCTTGAACACTGCCAGGGATGGAGCATTCACAACCTCCCTGGGCAACCTATTCCAGTGCCTCACCACCCTAACAGGAAAGAATTTCCTCCTTATACCCAATCTAAACTTCCCCTGTTTAAGTTTTAACCCATTACCCCTTGTCCTATCATAGAATCATAGAATGGTTAGGGTTGGAAAGGACCTTAAGATCATCAAGTTCCAGCCCCCCTGCCATGGGCAGGGACACCTCACACTAAACCATCTCACCCAGGGCCTCGTCCAACCTGGCCTTGAACACTGCCAGGGATGGAGCATTCACAACCTCCTTGGGCAACCTATTCCAGTGCCTCACCACCCTCACAGGAAAGAATTTCCTCCTTATATCCAATCTAAACTTCCCCTGTTTAAGTTTTAACCCATTACCCCTTGTCCTATCACTACAGTCCCTAGTGAAGAGTCCCTCCCCAGCCTCCCTATCATTGACAATAACTCATGTAAAGTTTGGCAAGGGCATTACATGTAAAGAACACTGTATTTTTGAAAGAAGAGTGAACATCGATGTTACAGGTAAGGCCCTACCCAGCTCTGAACATGCTGTCTCTGGGGAAGGGTCTCAAAGGCAGGCTGTAATTGCATAGAGCCCTGTTTTCTCTGCAGCAGTTATACCTACATACAAAAATACTTCTCATCAAGTATGCCAAAGATACATGTAATAATTACATAGTCTTCCCATATTGTTTTTTTCCCCAGGAGATGTACTTTCAAGAAGTTCATCTTTATGAAGCTGCTAACACTTGATGTAAAGAAAGCAAGTGTCTTCTGGATGATACTTCCTAAGGACAGAAAGTCCTGCTACAGTTCAAGAGGCTGAGGACGATAAGGTATGAGAAGAGGATAAAGCTTTTTTGAGCTCTAGAGCACCTGGAGGCTGTTTTTTCTGGGGAAGGGGAAATGAGCTCAGTGGTCAGAGATGCACACGGGGGATCATTTCATTTTCTCCTTGATGGTGTTGGAAAAATCAGGAAACATCCAAGCAGCTATTGTATGTGCATTTCTCCTCCAATAAAACCACCAGATGGGGAATGCTGTGTCTCATCACAGAATGATAGAATCACAACATGGTTTGGATTGTAAAGGACCTCAAAGCTCATACAGTTCCAACCCCTGCCATCGGCAGGGGCACCTTCCACTAGAGCAGCTTGCTCCAAGCCCCTGTGTCCAACCTGGCCTTGAACACTGCCAGGGATCGGGCAGCCACAGCTTCTCTGGGCACCCTGTGCCAGCGCCTCAGCACCCTCACAGGGAAGAGCTTCTTTATATCTGTCCTGAACTTTACCTATTTCAGTTTTAACCCATCACGCCTTGTCCTATCATTACAGTCCCTGATGAAGAGTCCCTCTCCAGTACCCTTGTAGCCCCCTTCAGATACTGGAAGACTGCTACGAGGTCTCCACGCAGCCTTCTCTTCTCCAGGCTGAACAGCCCCAACTTTCTCATCCTGTCTCCATACAGGAGCCACTCCAGCCCCTGATCATTCTCATGGCCTCCTCTGGATTTGCTTGCACAGCTCCATGTCCTTCTTATGGTGGGGACACCAGAACTGCACACAGCACTCGAAGTGGGATCTCATGGCAGGTTAAGCATCCCTGAGTGTGTAGGGTGGGAAGGGGAAGAGAAAATGCTGGGTGAAACTTTCATTTTCACTTCTTGCATAGCTTTATGTGTCCATGAGCCCCAGCCAGTGCGTGCAAACAAATCCAAGCCACATAATTCAGAGGTGTTTTTTTTTCACCTGAGTCCAAGGTAGGAGGGGAGGTTTTAGAGCTTAGTCTCGTCTATGAGGTTAATGAGTGAATGAGGGATCTCTGATTCACTTCAGCCTCACCAAGCAGAGCCTTGTCATATGGTGAACCATTCCATGGTCCACAAAATGGTGATAGATGTTTCAAGTCTGGTCTCCCATCAACCTCTATCACAGGACAGAGTCCCTTAGGTCTCCAGGAAAGCACGTTGTATGCCATTGAACTCTTCATTAAGTGTTATTTCATATCTGAATCCATTTCCCCTTTTAAGGTTATTTAAGCTTTTGTTTAGAATGGTGTGGCTGTGGGATGCTCATCAGCATCACAGAATAAGATAGAAAATGAAAACAAAATTGAAAATATTTGTCACCATCAATGAAAAAAACCCAGTGCTGTCTGTTCTCATATTACCCAACTGCCCCTTAGTGGTCCCATCATCTCTCCGTGTTTGTTTCGCTCTTTCTCAGAAAAGAGCTTGCACAATGTCAGACTTAAACATGTCACAGGCAGTGAGAATATACTTCTAGTGTGAAAGAAAACACTATTTGCAGGGAGCATTTCCTCCCATTGATTGGGTGGAAGAGCTCCATGAAGGGCTGTTTAGTGGTTTTCCTACCTAAGAATGCGAAACCCACTCCTGTTTTGCAAATACCCATGGGATGCTAAGGTGTTTAAAAAATCACAACTCCAAGGTGAATGAGCAAAGGCATGGGAGGGAGAAGATCAAAGAATCTTTGAATCACAGAATGGTTTGGGTTGGAAGGGACCTTAAAGCTCATCCAGTTCCAACCCCCTGCTACACCTCAGCACCCTCACAGGGAAGAGCTCCTGCCTTATATTCAACTTGAACTTCCCCTGTTTAAGTTTGAATATGTCAGTGCCTTGTCCTATCACTACAGTCCCTAATGAAGGGATACTGAAGATACCTTAAACTTACTCAGAGTTAACAACTGTCTCTTCCAACCCTGCTGTCATGTTACCTAAAACAAAATAGGACATTTCAGGGCTGAAGTGAAAACACCCATGGTGCACCAATTCCATGGCTTCAGCTGTGTGACATTATCTTCCTTTCTAGCTGTAGACAGCAGTGCTCAGTTTAGGATAAAATGCAAAAAAAAAACCCAAACCAAACCAAAACGAAAACCCAATAAAAAACCACCCCAAAAAACCTCACCACTTCTTTCTTCTTACTGCAATCAGGAAAAGGGACTTTTAGGCACCTCTCCTAGCTGATGAGAGCACTGTCACAGGTAAAACACATGCAGCATACATGTGTATATATAGCTTCAATCACGTGTCAGTTTGAACGTGGCCACGGGCATGAAGTTGGGCTTGTGCTACCACATTTGGGACTAGGGATTTTTTGGGTATGTGACAGTAATTATCTTTAATGAGCACGGCAGGCACCACTTCTACCGTGGGGCAGCGGAGCTCCGTGCTGCTCCGGGGCACCCCAAATACACCTGACAAATCTGCTTGCTTATTTTCCCTTTGAAAATCCAGCGTTCCTCGTTTAAAGGCGAGGTTTTCCTTGCTCTCTGCCTGCGATGTTTCGTGCTCAAAGGTAGAACATCGTGGGGAGTTGTTTTGCCCGTTGCTGCGGACTCAGCAGGAGCCCGTGGCTTGGGCTCCCCCGTGTGGGATGGGATTTTCCCTGTAGGACAAATGCTGCCGGTGTTTTCCATGGACAGGCAGCAGAACAGTTCCTATTGCCCAGTACCGAGCAAAGGTACCGTTTTTGTCAATACTCACTTGCTGCTGGAGAAAACCTGCAGCCCCCTCGTCCACTTGCAGCCGCAGTGAGATAACAATGATGTCTATTTGCAAAAGCTAACGAGAGGCAGAGAGACATGTGCTTCATTTAGTTAATTAACATGAATAGCAGTTCAGCCTGCAGCTCAGCACAGGTACCTACGTGCGTGGCTTTACCCACAAACTGCTTTTTGAAATGCTTTTCCTGTTTTTTTTTTTTTTTTTAACTCTGGTGCAGGGAAAATAAAATATTGGGTTTTGGTCTGCGAAGATTCCCCACTTTGCTACAAAAAGTGTTCGTGAAAGGAACACCAAGGTGCCACAATTTCATTAGATGCATTAGGTAGTGCGATAGCATAGTGGGATGGAGCAAATACTTTACAGTGAATAACTGACACAATTCGGCTTATTTTTTTAGCCTTGCAAGCTTTCTAATCAACTAATTATAGTTTTGTTTACCTGAAATTCTAAGCACCAGATAACTTCAATAAATAACCTTCACAGCATAGCTATTTTATACCTATTTTATCTTATGGGCACTTAAGACCTATTAATTAACCTCCAGCAGACACCCTTGTTGCACAATACCACAGCTTCCTGAGTGTGTTTGCCTGGGGTTTGCAGTCCTCTCTCCAAAGCAAGCAATTGTAGATCCTAATCTGGAAATTAAATTCTCAGTGAATTGCCTCTAATAATTGTCTCCCCAAATTACGTGTTGTTGTAAATACACTCAACAGCAAACCTACTTCTTTAAAGGATACTCCTAGAAAGCAAATAGAAAGAGGTGAAAAAAAAGCTGAAGCAAATTCTGTAGGGTCTTCTGAGTCTTTGATGGTGTTTCCCATGGTATAAAAGACCCAAAGTGGCTCAGGCTCTTAGGTTGCTCTCCATGGGCCCATGCTTCTTCCTTATGGCCCAGTTTTGGACTAGTTAGCAGTTGTGGTCTGTGGTCTTCAGGTTTGTGTTGAGGGATGATCCCTCTTCATCAGGGACTGTAGTGGTAGGACAAGGGGTGACGGGTTCAAACTGGAACAGGTGAAGTTCTGGTTGGATATAAGGAAGAAGCTCTTCCCTGTGAGGGTGCTGAGGCGCTGGCACAGGGTGCCCAGAGAAGCTGTGGCTGCCCCATCCCTGGCAGTGCTCAAGGCCAGGTTGGACACAGCGGCTTGGAGCAAGCTGCTCTAGTGGAAGGTGTCCCTGCCTGTGGCAGGGGTTGGAACTGGATGAGCTTTAAGGTCCCTTCCAATGCAAACCTTTCAGGATTCAGTGATTCTATGAGAGTAAAAGGATATTCCCTGGGACATCCATGAGATCATCATAATACATCCATTGGGATTCATTTAAAAAGAAGTTACATGCTGATGTGTAGCTGGTATGGCTGATGCTCTGAAGTTATCCAGTCCTCCCCTGATACACCCCTGAAAATGGGATTTCAAGGCCAGGTTGGACAGAGCCTTGGGTAGCATGGTTTAGTGTGAGGTGTCCCTGTGCATGGCAGGGGGGCTGGAACTGGATGATCTTAAGGTTCTTTCCAACCCTAACTATCCTAGGATTCTAATATTTCTTGGAGCAAATGTACGTCAGTACTAAATACACAAGTACACATTAGTTACCAAGAAGCTGCTGTGCCTCTTGAGATAATTGCTCCCCTTCCTTCCCCTGTAGTTGTACAGGTCAGCCCAGGACTGCCTTGAACTAGTACAGCTCTTCAAGGCGCGCTATAATGACTTCAGTTCTTAAAGGCAGGCCACAACCTACACATGCAGCATTCAAAATCAACATCAAAAATCATGAGTCATATGCCAGAAGAACTTGACATTTTTTTATCAAGTGCTTTTGTGTTATTTCTGGTTTGGGTCACATTTTATGGTTATCCTTTTGAGTCACAAAACTTGTACTTTTTGTTGAGGTCACAGTTGTTATGATGTTGTTATGAGTCTGCTGTGATTTGGCTCTTTCCTGTAGCTTCACCTCATGAAGCCTGGGGATAAAAGTGATCCACAACTCAGTAAAAGGTTGATGGCCATGATGTCCTGGGCACTGTATCCATGTGCTTTGGGTCCCCAGGGCTTTGGCTGTGGCTCCTGATATCTGGGGTCCTGCCAAGCCCCAGTTCCTGCTCTCATCCCCATGCCCATCTTGTCCCATCTTGAGTCCCTTAATTGTGGAATTCACATATTATAGTTCTGAAAGAAAACGTGAGGTGCCTGAACCTTCCCTTTTGTGCCAACAGAGATGCAGCTGGGCTGTTCATGATGTTCGTTAATAAAGTAAATTCCTTTAGCCATGGTGGGGTGAAGAGTGAAACAACAGGGGGAAGCAGAGGGTTAAAATAACTGAGCTGATGTGAAGTGAGCTGTGAAGAACAGGTCCCAACAGGCCCCTATGTAAGTAATTCTTTCTTTGGACTTAATCTTCTACTTCAGTTTACAGTTAAGCACATAATCCTTCTTACTTTAATATTTTTACCTCACTCTTTGTCTTCTCTTCGTTTCACCAAAGCAGCAAAAAAAAAATAAAATACAAGACCGGAGTAAGAGACTCAGGTGGATGTGGACCTTTTGGGTCCCTCTTCCTTATGGCAGAAGATCCACTTCTGGTGTCACAGGGGAGCTTGGGGTGGGATTAAATAGGTCCAGGTGCAGGATTTATGTCTCTGAGCCCATATCACAGCCCAGCTGAATAAATGAATTCCAATAATTTTTGTTGAGACACAGTTTTGGAGAACACTAAGAAAACTTTGATTTCATTTTACCTGCAGGTGTTAGAAATGAGTTCCTCTGGGGACGTTATAAATGTCTTTGAAAGGACTGGAACTGAGCAGGATACTACTGGAAACCAGACACTGCTAATCTGTGACCCAAAATTGAGCTGGTCATTTATGGTGAGCAGCAATATGCGTCCCACTGAGACACCCCAGAGACTCCCCAGAGCCTCAGTGTAGGGTTTGCAGGGAGCATTTGTCATGTGTGAAGTCCCATTGCTGCATGGCAGGGACAGACCTGAAGCTGTGAAATCGTTTTGTTCTCCAAAAGAGCAGAGCAAAGCGAACCAAGAGGCAGACCTCCAGCTACATCAGCTGGCCTGCACCTGCATATGCATTTGGTATACCCCATATTCCTTCCATACTGCCTGCACCTTTGGACAATAGATTTATGTAGCTATTTTACAACCAATATGGACATAAGTTTGAAGAATTACGCATTTTTTTATCGAATGTAAAGTCATCATGCAAATCTATCACCTAAAATATGGGCACTGTGGAAAGAACTTGATAATCCTAAAGAAGCCTTATAAAATCTTTATTGGATTTTAATTTGTAGCATGGGCTATAAATTGTGCAAGCTGCGGTGCTTGTACCATGTCCCTGACATGGCACAGACTGGGTTGCCCTTGGACCAATGACAGTGACAAAGATGCTCTTTTTAATAAGGTAACTAACTCCAAGAGAGGCCTCCTTCCAACACTTTATTATGGTTGCATTAAGCTGTCCACAGCCAATTGCCCTTCCTTTTTTGTGTGGAGAGGGTAGACAAGCTCTGTTAGGGATGGCCAGATTGCAGATCTTGCAAAATACTTTTTGAGGGCTGATGGCTGTAAATAAAACATGTCTGGTCTCTAGAGATAACACAAGGCCCCAGTTCATGGTTTGGTGCTTTTGAGATATATTAGTTATTTAAGTAAGTTTTGAATAATTTGAGTCACTTGGAGCTATAGTACTGTGTGGTTCACTGTGTTGTGTGCTTAGATTTACTTGCTTAGGATGAGCAGTTAGATCTGCTGAAGCCTTAGGCCATGGGCTGTGGACTTTCACCCAGAGATGCTTTTGGCTGGAACAGACTTAGTTTTCTTAGTATCTTTCCCAGAAGCTGGTGCAGTGCTGTGCTTTGTCTTTGGTGTGAGAAGAACGCTGTTAACACAATGATGTTTGAGCTGTTGCTGAGTCATGTCTATCATGGGTCGAGGTAAGTGTCTTGCGCTCTGTCCGTGAGTGGGTGCAGAAAAAGCACAAAACAGGATATAAGGAAGCACCCACTGTCAGCAGAAGCAGCCACTCCACAGGGTAAGAACAGTTAATGGCCTGCCTGTGTGAAACAGAGAAGGAATCCAATAAGGTGTTGGAAGATCCCACGCCGAAATGTCACCACTGGGGTAAAAAGGCTTGTGAGGGGCAGGTGCATAAATGATGAGGATGTGATTGCCCAGGGGTTTCTTTGCTGGGGGTCCCTCTCCATGTGTCCCTTTTACTCTACCACTCAATGATAAAGTTGTTTTTTCCTGGAGTAGAACAACTGATGCTCTGCTGCAGTGTTGAGCCCAAGGGAGAAGGAATCACCCCTGAGAGTGATCATGTGTGTGAGCAAGGAGTCAAAAGAGGCACCCATGGGCTCACTAGTCCCAGCAGCTGCAGTCTCATAGGGCTTGTGTGCAGCTCCTCAAATGGTGTGTGAATGCTCAGGCAGCAGCTTCTCCCCTAACAGTATGTCCTTAAATCCTCTCACTTTAACTGGCATGGATATAGGCATTGAAAAATTCCTGCTTGTGTTGGCTACTCCTTTAATTTGGGGCTTAATTCTGTCCCTGTTTATCAGCGTGCCTGTGGCCAGGTGACTGTTCTTAATGTGAGCAACAATAGGCACAAAGAGGAGATTTTCAATAAGCTCGATTAGAAATCCATCTAGATGCACTTCAGCTGTCTGAACAGCTTTGAAACATCAGTCACAGAGCACTGAGCTGCCACAGGTGGTCAGTAAGGTTTAAGCAAGTTGTAAAGGTCTCTGCTTAATTCACTGGTGGTGGTGCACGTGGGTGCTTCATGCAGACCCTACTATCGAGGCATGTACACAGGCAGATAACTTGTTTTCTGAGGTATTTACACTGGCTACCCTGGGCAGGACTCAGTAGAGTCTAAAATTAGTGTATAGGAACTTGAAGGACTGGGTGTATTGAGGACAAGCAAACAGCTTTCCAGTGCCTAAAGGGGCTGCAGGAAAACTGGAGAGGGGCTTGGGACAAGGGCCTGTAGGGGCAGGCCAAGGGGAATGGCTTGAACCTGCCCGAGGGGAGACTGAGCTGAGCTCTTCGGCAGAAGCTCTTCCCTGTGAGGGTGCTGAGGCGCTGGCACAGGGTGCCCAGAGAAGCTGTGGCTGCCCCATCCCTGGCAGTGCTCAAGGCCAGGTTGGACACAGGGGCTTGGAGCAAGCTGCTCCAGTGGAAGGTGTCCCTGCCCGTGGCAGGGGTTGGAGCTGGATGAGCTTTAAGGTCCCTTCCAATGCAAGCCATTCAGGATTCAGTGATTCTATGAAGGCAGGAGGCTCCAGGTGAGCTTCGTGTTGGGCTGCCTGACAATTTCTGGGTGAAAGAATGGAAAAGGTGACATAAGATATGATAGATAAAGAATTATAGCACAGGAGTGTAATTAATGCCAGTCAAAATGGCTTTATGGGAAATAGGTCTTGTCAAAGAAATATGATTTCATTCTTTGATGAGATAACACATTTGGTTGATAAAAGTGACTGTGTTGAGGTAATAGACTCTTCTAAAGCGGTTAGTGCAGCATGGGCTGACACTCTGATTAACATTTATCGTGGTAAGCTATCAATAACGAGCACATTAAATGGATGGAGGGCTGGCTAACTGACAGGTCTTGGAGAGGGGCTGTCAGGAGGAAATCAGCAGCAAAGGGTGATATTTCAGTGAGATTCCTCTGCTGAAAGCAGTGCTGCAGGCTCCCATCCATGGCGTTAAGGGGCAGCACGGCAGTTTTTAACCATATTGTTGCCCCATGAGCACACTGTAGTCTTGTATTATTCGTATGGTGTAATTACCAAGTGTCTGGAAGGAGGGAGAGAATCCCGATTTGACCGTCTTCCTCAATAGCTGGAAGATCACTTGTGAGGGGATTTTATTCAGGTTTTGTACTTCAGGTGCAGAAATGAGAGCAGAGCTCAGAAGGGATATTTAATTGGTAACTTTTTATAAGCACCTACTTCTTGGCATCCTTCATGCGCGATGTTCTGTAATTCTCTCGAAGACTGAGCTGATGAAAGAAACTGGAGCAAGAGTATATCAAGGACAAAGCCAGGATCCAGCTTTTAATGAAGCAAACATAACCTTTTACTGAGGCAGACTCACCCTGCATTTGTCACGAACCCGATTAAAGCCTATACAGCCATTCAGTGCGGTGTTTAATTATAGCCGAGCCCGTGAGCCCCCTCAGAGTTAAGGATTTTCAGGATTTCTAATAAAATTTCCCTTTCTTTCTTGGATTTTTGGAGGCTTATAGCTTATTTACAGTGAAATACGCTTCAGGTTGAACTCGCTGATGCAAAATGGTAAGACGGTTGGTGCCCACCTGAGGATGAATTATCCTGGAGGGTGTCTGAACACCCCCCAGCTCTTTCTGCTTTCCTTGACTTTTGTTAACATAGGAGACACATAAGATAGTTTCCCGATTCATAAAACTTTTCCAATCACCTTTCCACCACCTGACCCTGAAGTGCAGAGAACACCAGAGAAGTTTTGAGGTCCACACCTGGATAACAACGTTGAGGGGAAGAGCTCTTTTTGTTGTGATAAAAGCGGTAGAGGTATAAATCTCTCTTTTCAGGTGTGAAGGGGAATGTTTATAGAGAATCAGGGAAACCCTATTGCTCCCAGGCAGGGAACCTTCTAAAGCCTTTCCTGGCTTGAGCTGGGGCTGTGTGAAGTGGAGGGGCAAGACAGAGAAAGCAGCAATTCTGAGAGGAGGTGGCATGGACCATAACAAAATTATTTAGCAAAATGGTTTCTATCACTTTTCCCATTTCTCCTGAGCCAAAGTTGCGGAATTGGGACCTTAATTCCAACAGCTTCCAGCTCATTGCGGTAACATCAAGCCACGTTTTAATTAAAAAGGGCTTGTGCATTTCTGCATTAGCATTATTTATTTGTTCAGTGGGTTTGCTGAGATTAGCATGCACATGGGGAGAGGGGCAACACACTCCCTTTACTCTTGGATCCAATAAATTTTATGCAGAAATATACTGACTGCCTCTGCCGCCAAATTGCGCACCTGGTTATTGCGGTGAGGATGGGTGTAATACTGCACATTAGGCATCATCTGCTTGCTCTCTCAGCAGAATTGGCCACAGTATAGCTGCTCCAGGTCCTTCATCCTTTAATACACTGATTTTACTATGTATGTGTGAAGTTATAAGCATTTTTCCGCCTGCACCCCTGCAAAAGTATGAAAGCATTAAAATCCCCAGAAGTTTGATTTTTCTCTTGTTGCTGTGCTCAGTTCACAACAAGATATAATAACAGCAATAGCAATAATAATAATAGTAATAATAATAATAACAATGATAATAATAGTGGTAATGATAATAACAATAACAATAATAATAACATTAATAATAACTCCACAATAATAATAAAGGGGAAAAGGCAAATCTTTCCTACCTTGTGATGAGATGAATGTATTAAATGCCTTGTTCCTATGTCAGGACCAAGACCTGGGAGGCTGCAACTGTGAAGAGCTGAGACCAACAATGAGATATTGCCTGAAATAAATAGGGGAAGGAATTTCTCCTTTGTAACTACAAAAGGCCATGAAAGAGTTGGTGAGAATTTGAAGAGATGATAAGGGTAATTTGTTAATGCAAGGAGAAAGAGAAATGAATCCTAGCAGTGCAGCTAAGGGCTGAGCAGTGTTCCAACGCCTGCCTTTATCCAAAGCACTTTGCTTTGTGCTGTAGGATTTTTCACTCACCAATTTTTCGCACAGAGGGGAAAGAAAGAAGCAGCCTTCAGCATATTTCTTACAGCTGTAAACAGAGAAGTGAAAAGGATCAAAAGAAATAATTTATCAACTCCCTGAATGCTTACAAAATAAACCCACTTTCAAGTTGCAGGGACTTCTCCCAAGTTTCTCTGCATCACAGGCTATTTATAAGGGCTCAGCGCTACTTATTTTCTGTGGAGGTTTGAATTTTTCACTTCTAAAGCAGCTTCTATCTGTGCATCTCCAAAAGCTTATGTAAATAGCAATGGGTGATGGTTCCCAGTGCTGCTACGGAGTATTAGCTCCCTTTTAGATAGCACAAGACAGGTATAGGAGGTAGCTTACACTGAGTCATGCATGGGTACTACTATAATAGCCTTATGTGATGCTGTCAATGGGCTGTGATGTAATAGGGGTCTAAAAATACCTGCTCTGGACTAATTTTGCATGCTGAAAACTTGGTGATGGGAACTAGGACTTGGGCAACTGGCCACTGAGGGCCCCCACTGAGGGCCTCCCATATGGTAGATCTTGCATGTATTTGTTTTTGGATTGCTTTCAAAAGCCATTCCAGCGTATTTCTCTGACTGCAAAGAGGTCAGATGTGGCAAAACACATGGCACAAGATTCTTAGAAATAACAGTGTGTCCCCAGTGCGGTGGATACCGTGGTCTGGCACTGTGCCTTGTGCTGGAGCATCCCTGCTCCATGGGCCAGACAGACGGCAGCGTGAGAGCGAGCCTTCTAATTATCTTCACGTGATATAATTAGATGGTGCTAATAGCATCCGTGGCATTCGTTTCTGGGTGGCAGTCATGTTTTCCTGCACAGGGGAATTAATTTGACTTCATTAGAGAGAACTAAGAGAACAAATCTCCATCCCTGGCAGTGTTCAAGGCCAGGTTGGACACAGGGGCTTGGAGCAAGCTGCTCTAGTGGAAGGGGTCCCTGCCTGTGGCAGGGGTTGGAACTGGATGAGCTATAAGGTCCCTTCCAGCCTGAGCCATTGTATGATTCTATGACGTCTTGCAACGTGTTGAAATTGAAGTGTGCAAACCATATTCAGCTTCCATGAACCTACCTTGTGATAGAAAAGACAGATTTCAAGGAGTCAGACTGCAGAAATATGCAATATTTAGCCATGTAATGGATACTTCGCCATCCTGTGGCTGTTTACTTCTAGTCTTGCCAATATGAGAAGGTGATACCTAAACCTTAGGTCTGGAAATCCTGGCTATGAACTAGACAAGTGTTCAGCTGTGTGCAAGGTGTTGGAAATTGGAACCACAAGGCTGCTGATAGCTGAAAGGCAGTTGGAACTTGCTATGTTATTTAGGCTGTTAGCTGAAAGCCTTTATTTAAGAGCATTGATGGAGAAAGTGAACCTTTGTATACGCCTGCACAATCCATCATAACACAGAATGAAACCCGGTAAAGACGTCACCTATTTTACATGGGAAAATTGCTTTGTGGAATTTCCCATTGAAATTCTCTCTTTGGACACTGCCACTGACAGCAAACCTGGCTTGAAAGACCAAAGATTTTTTTTCAGGTATCAGCAGAAAAGATTAGCTTTGAGGACTCACATGTTCCTGGAAAGAGCTTTCTCCAGCTGAAATGTTTCATAGTTTTGGTGGGGTTTTTTAATTTATTTTAAATTGTAGCCTTGAAAATGTCTGAGCTGATGCTATGAAAATTTCTGCTTTCTTCTCAAAGTCATGTTTTACCTAAAAGATTGCACAAAATACTAATTTCCTCAGCTGTAACTGTAAGCACAGGAGTTTTTATTCCCTTCAACAGTACCCAGAGCATTATTATGTACAACAGGGGGAAAACAAAAAAAGCCCCAGTGAATCTCACTGGGAAATGAGCAGCCCAGACTGAGGCGTGGTCCTCAAACACTGTGATTCTCCATCCATTTCCCAGGTGCTCGAGACCAGGTGCGGTGCCCTTGGGAAATAGCCCTTCTCCGGACTGGTCTCGCTGTTTCTCTATGTCATACAATCATTAGGGACTGTAGTGATAGGACAAGGGGTAATGGGTTAAAACTTAAACAGGGGAAGTTTAGATTGGATATAAGGAGGAAATTCTTTCCTGTTAGGGTGGTGAGGCACTGGAATAGGTTGCCCAAGGAGGTTGTGAATGCTCCATCCCTGGCAGTGTTCAAGGGTGGGTTGGACGAGGCCTTGGGTGATATGATTTAGAGCGAGGTGTCCCTGCCCATGGCAGGGGGGTTGGAACTTGATGATCTTAAGGTCCTTTCCAACCCTAACTATTCTATGATTCTGTGGTTCTATGGTTTGGTTTGAAGGCATCTGAGAGCTCATCCAGTTCCAACCCCTGCCATGGGCAGCGACACCTTCCACTAGAGCAGCTTGCTCCAAGCCCCACTCAACCTGGCCTTGGAAGTCCCTGCAGTGGGGACCATCTCCCATGACTCTGATCCCTGAAGCCCTCAACAAGGATTCCAAGACAGAACTTCTCCAAAGTTGAAGTGAGAAGGAAGCAGGAGCTCACTGAGCTGAGCACCTCACGGGCACTGCAGAAGCTGCATGGTGATGAAGATCAGCTCTGAAACACGTAGGAAATGTGGAGGCCTTTCCTGGTGGAACCATGCTGGGATAGTTGCACCGAGGTATGGAGCTGATAGAACTTGCAGCCCTTTGCAGTCTGTCACAACAAGACTTTTCCATCTTTTCAAAGCAATACAAATGCAATTAGCCAGCAATGGGCTTGAATTACTACCCTGAGCAGCTCCTGAACACACAGCCTGAAGTCCCACACAGCCTGGCATGACTCCTGTACTTCCATAATCATAGAATCATAGAATCATAGAATAGTTAGGGTTGGAAAGGACCTTAAGATCATCAAGTTCCAACCCCCTGCCATGGGCAGGGACACCTCGCTCTAAACCATATTACCCAAGGCCTCGTCCAACCTGGACTTGAACACTGCCAGGGATGGAGCATTCACAACCTCCCTGGACAACCTATTCCAGTGCCTCACATCACACAGGTGATTGTGTTTATACAGCAAGAACTGTTTGCATTTTCTGGGTGTTAGGTGGGGGCTGAGATGCAGCCAATACTGTGGCTTTTTGTGCTGTTTCTGAGGCAGCCTGTGGTCTCATACCACCTCGAGGAGGCAGCAGTAGGTCCCTGCTCTGCTTCTGGGTACCCTTGTGAGAGCTGGGACTCATCACCCACCGTGCCATGTAATCAGACTCACTGGCAAGTGCTATCAAATGGTAATTATTGTGATTTGCATAAATATAGGTGAGCTCATCATCAGCAGCTGCTCCCTTCGGGTCCAGCACAGTGTGCATGAGTCTGTGCTGTATGGCAGTTTTCGGGGAAAAACAGTGGGAAATGGGGACGTGGGAGGAAGCTGCAGGTTTGTGTGGCATTGCCTTTGTTTGTGCTGTGACCTTTGTACTTCCAAGATGCCCCTTTGGGTCTGAATTGTTTAGAGGTGGCAAAGGACATCCCCAGCCTCTGCATTCCCCATTCTAACCTACCCAGAGAGAACTGGGGTTTCTTCACCTCTGTCTTCTCAGAGGATTACTTGCCTGCTCCGAGAGGTGCAGTGCAATGCAATCAGCTGGTGGAATGTGTACAGTGTCAGGGCAGAGATTTAATAAACCAGAAGCATCTCATTGCCTTAACAGGGTCTTAAATCACAGAATGCTGGACTGGTTTGTGTTGGTAGGGAGCTTAAAGCTTATCCATATCCAATCCCTACCATGGGCAGGGACACCTTCCATTAGATCAGGTTGCTTCAAGCCCTGTCCAACCTGGCCTTTATTAAATGTGTTTATTTAAATCCCCACCTTCATGCCATTTTAACCCCTTCTGAGTGTGTGCATGGTTTAAGCCTCTAGCTGGGGCATTGCTCAGGGATGATGCTGAGACTCTTGAGCAGACACAGCAAAGATTTTTCTGATTCTTTACTGAAAGTGGGAGCTTTTTCTTTTGGTGCACAGAGATCTGTTATTGGCTGTCGGTGACAGCAGAACCAAAGGTTATAGATGTGTGCAGTTCTTTTTTTATTTGATTTGGAAAAGGAGAAGAGGGAGGTTAAAAAAAAAATATGTTAGTTTAAGTTTTCAAATGAAAAGAAAGGGAACCAGCAATTCATCGAGTTTTGACAGAGCACTCCATCATGTGCTCCTCTTCCAGGAACAAAAGTGAATTTGCAAGAAAAATAATAAAAGACAATGGGAGGTACAAACTTTTTCCAAAGGGAAACATTTCTCTATTGTTTTAACAAATGTGAGGAACAAGGGCAAACACATAGAGCCATCCCCGGTGCACTTTCTCTGGGCCGTAGCTCTTCCTCTCCACATTCCCAAACAAATGTGAGGGCACGGACACGTGTGTGTCCTCTCCTCCCCATCCTCCACCCCAGCAGCTGTTGGTACCTCACAGTCACTTCTGCTTCCGAAATAATTACTGTGTGGAGTGGTTTTGGAGAGGGCTGAGGTTACGCTTCCCATAATAATGAAGGAGAGAAAGGCAGGCAGTGAAATCCTTTCCTGGTGGCGCCAAGCATTTGTTCTGTCATAAAATGAGACTGCTGCATATACACCCTTGGGTAGGTACGTTTTGAGTGTTTGCTTGCTGCATTAATACCCTGGAAAGAAACAAGAAGTTTTTCACAGGCTGAGCTTTTAAAAAACCCTCTGAGAGTAATGAGGTTTGTTTTGGCCTGATTTCTTCTTGTTCTTTCTTCTGCTCTACGTACCAGCTGGAGGGTTTTATACATAGCACCTATGTATTAGCTTATTCCCAAGAAGCCTGTGGGAGAAACGAGTTGTTATTAAGCTGTTGGTTGGAGATGGCATCAAGTTCTTTTGCATTCAGCAGAGTTATGCTGATGGGGAAGCCCAAGGCTTGGCAGTGGAGCGAGGCTGTAACATGGTGTGTAACCTGCACATCGTGCTGATGGGTGCTGGGGAGGGCCTCTTCATCAGGGACTGTAATGAGAGGACAAGGGGAAATGGGTTCAGACTGAAAGACGGGAAGTTCAAGTTGGGTATAAGGCTCTTCCCTGTGAGGGTGCTGAGGCGCTGGCACAGGGTGCCCAGAGAAGCTGTGGCTGCCCCATCCCTGGCAGTGCTCAAGGCCAGGTTGGACACAGGGGCTTGGAGCAAGCTGCTCCAGTGGAAGGGGTCCCTGCCCATGGCAGGGGCTGGAGCTGGATGAGCTTAAGATTCTTTCCAACACAAACTAGTCTGGGATTCTGTGATTAAAACTGATGGGTGATTAGATACGCGGGATGAGGAATGCATATCAGCAATCATCACAACCATTTGGCTGCTTTCTAATGAGCTCAGCCTGATTGCCCTCAGTTCTGGAAACACCCCAACTTCTGCTGGGGCAATGCTCAGGCTGAAACACCCCAAAGCTAGTGCTAAACTCATTCTTAAGCTCATTAGCTGGTGCTAATTCTTGCTTTTCTAAGGGAGGCTCACATTAGATCATGTTTGCCTGCAACCTGGATCTGGTTTTCAAACAACAGCTTTGTATTTTACCCCACGGATGAGAAATTCATGACTCTGAGAAACTTTGGCATGGCAGAAGGTGGAGACTATCAGAGTTTTGCTCTGTTTTCCTTTTTGCTGCTGGGTCCTTTCCAAGCCCATGTTGGGAAGTTGGGCTGTGGGAAAAGCATGGCTAAAGCACCCTGGAGGATTTGTGCTGGAAGCTCTGATAAGCAAAAGCACGGAACACGGCTCAGCTCAGCCTGATGGGGTAGGTACAGCCTAAAACTGCTCTGTGAGCTGTGTGCTGGGCACTTTATAGGGCATCAGTAACAAAATCCTTGAGGGAGGCACAGCAAGGCTTGGTCTCCCTCCAGGCTGCAGATACACAAATATTTTGAAAAGAATCATAAGCACTTCAGATTTTGCATAGCCTGCAGCTAGAATATCTGTTCATTCCCGAAAATCACCTCAACTTACATGGCAATATAATAGCCATTAATAGCTGCACACTCATTTAACTGCCAGCAGCTCTCCATTGCCTGGTCCTCGAGGCCAGGGCTGGCTCTGCCTTCCCTCCCAGCCCTCCTCAGGGCTGCAGGCTGGTGTCCAGATGGACAAACTCCATGGCATAAAACATCTACAGATTATTCAGAAGCACAAAATAATGTGAGTGTTCATTTTTAATGCTTTAGGGTATTCCCAGAGTCAGTAAAAACTTATAATGCCCATAAATAAAAGAGGTCCTTCAGCAGCTCCACATGATACCTCTAAATGGCAATGAAAGCAGAGGTAACTGTAGCCTGGGACCCTGCTGTGCATTTCACAACATGTATTTTCATACATAACAGTATTAGTAGTTCTCATATTTTATTTCTTCTGATAGCACAAAGTCCCCGTTAACTTCAGGACCCATAGGGAGTTAAGTTACCCTTGTACAGAAAGCACTGAGGTGTTGTAGTTTGGTTCATGCTCATTTCAAAGAATAAAAAAAGGCATTTGGAGTAGACACTCCTTTTATATTTAGCACCATAGGCTGGGTGCTTGCTGGAGCCCACCCAAACCACCAGCTCTGCAGAGGGAGGAGAGGTGGAGGAGGGATCAGACAGACAAACTGCACAACTCATTGCAATGGGGAAATGGCCAAAAATGAACATAAAAGTACAAATTCCTGCTTAGAATGGAATCCCAGGCTGGTTTGTGTTGGAAGGGACCTTACAACTCATCCAGTTCTAACCCCTTGCCATGAGCAGGGACACCTTTCGCTAGAGCAGGTTGCTACAAGCCCCATCCAACCCTGCCTGGAACACTTTGCTTCCCATGGGAATCTTCCCAAAAGCACACCAGGAGAAGCTGCTGCTTTGCATGAGTGTTAACACAAGTCTTAGCTCAGAAGTGGATAAAGCTGGATGATAGAACATAAACTGCTGCTGTCACCTGGGACAAGCCTGAATCCGAGTGTGGATTTCAGCAATGTTTTTCCAGAAAGGGGTTATTTGGTCCCATTTCTCCCCAGACGACAGATCCCTGCACAGAGTAGAATTCAGGATTACCATAAATGTAAACATGTGTTTTCACAAGCTGTAATGGATTAAAAATGCTTATAGAGCTTTTGTGAAGGAAAAAAATCACTGTAATCATAATAAAAATCTTCACCTTACAGACGTACTTAATGGAAATGTATTATATGTACGGGGAATGTTTACTTACTCTTTGGCTTAAAACTGCTTGTGTGATGCAGAAATATTTAATGGAAATGTATATTATACACAGGATTCATTTAGTGTTTCATTTAAATAGCTCCTTCCATAGAGCAGCAATTGTTAATAGCAATTTGCTGGAAAGTTGTATATTATAAAAAACAATGTTTTCACATTTTTTTCCACAAATCCTATGCGACAACCAACCTTTAATGGACCTTTTTATCCTGCAGAGACCTTTGTAGGGCTGGTAGAAGCCACATCCTCAAGTTATTTAATAGGTGACCCACTGGAAGGACAGTGTTCACCGTGGGAGTTGTGGGTCAATGGTGCCATAACTCAAGGACACAAAAATGAGCAAACCCTCAATTTTTATGAGGGTGAAGCATCACTTTGCTTTTGTTGCTCTTCCATTTGCCCCAGTCCAGCACCAAGTACCAGCTTTGGTGGCTGGGGGACCAATCTGGAAAGCATAAAGTGTAAAAAGCCCCTGGTCTGATGGTAGCTGCTGCAACAGGCCAGCCAGAGGAACAGCTTTCAAATCTGGCAGTGACTTGGCTTGTATTTTGCAGCCACAAGACTCCTGACAAGGTAAAGCTCTTCTCAATGCCCACTCCAAAGACAATTCCCATTTCCCCAGCAAACTTAAGGAAAACAAAATCATTTGGAGTTACATGAGTACGTGTGACAAATCCCAGCACTGCGGCTCCAATTGATTTAACTTGGGGCTGGGGATTGAATTACTTGAAAGAAACTGGAAAACCTGCTTGGTTATTTTTTTTTCTCATATATGACCACTAGCTTAAATGAACAGCACATGTTACAGCCCGGGTGAGCACTTGGTAGAGTGAATTAGACTGTGCTTAGTAAAATAAAGCAGGTAAATTACAAGTAATCATACTTAGCAACAAAAACATGCATTACACTATTAATACTCTTCGGACAGGGTGTAATTCTTTAAAGGCGAGGGAGACATTAGTAAGTGTAACACAAATATGCGATCATTGCTTTTTAGTGGATAATTGAGTGCAACAGCGCTTTCCTGTCTAATTTCCACAGAGCTCTATTTGTCTTCTCTCCAGCTCCTGAGAGCTTTTTATGCTTTGGGTCATGTTATTTCCATCAGTCTCCACGTAACCCAAGTCCTTGTTTACCATATGGACAGGTGTCTGCCTTCATTTAAGACACTGTGGTAAGACACTGTGGTTTTGTGTGTGCAGCTTGTCCCCATCCGTCCTTGCCCAGCTGCCGGGCAGGAGAAGCCATTAACTCCTTTTTCCAGCCTGAAAGCTGGTGGGAAAGGAGCCCTGTCACATTGCTGCAGCGATGGCCCCATGTGTCCCTTGAGTTCCAGCATCTGGATCCCTGTGAACAGCTCCACTTGCATTCTGGAGTTAAAGACATGCGCATGAAAGGGTCAGCGCACATCCCACCAGCTCTGAAACAGGGAGCAGATAAAGAACTCAGAAAGCACAATTGCAAAAGAGCTCTCATATGGGTTTTTTTGTGCATCAAAATTCTCACAGCCAGAATTCTCTGAGTAAAGTCTGCTCTGGGAATGGAGAAGACCATCTGTTCCAGGGAAGTGGTTTTTGACAAGGGCAACCTGACATCTACTTTGGAACTTGGCTCCTGCTTGGCTTCCAGGTTAAATGCTTTGCTCCTAACAAGCTGATCCTGCTCTGCCCTGGGGGAATGAGAGCAGAGCCAAACTCAGTACACATGGGCTTAATTAAGTCAGTTTATTTAATAAGAGCAGGGAGGGAGCCTGATTTTTCTTGTGTTCTGGAGGGCTGTGGTGGTTTGGTTTCTCCCCCAGGCTGGCGAGGCCCTGTAGTTGATCTGCACATTTCCCCTTATCAAATATTCTCACTGGAGGAGAAGGATTAACAACCTCAGTACAGGTTGCATGAGTCTAAATTAATGCCTGTTTCAGGCAGAGAACAATTGGGCTCACTGGCTTTAGCAGAGTTGATCCAGGTTTATGTGGGTGCAAATGTGATTATAACACAGCTTTATTGACTTTATTTTGCCCCTTATGACATGGCATCTTCAGGCTTGAATTTACTTACATATTAGTTTTATACACTGGTGCTTATCCTGAGCTCTGTACATTTTCTCTTGAGTTGGATGTGAGGAGAGAGTCAGACAATGGCCCTGGTTGCTGAAGCATTACAGGCTCTCACTGGAAACTTGGTGGTGCAGGCAGAAAATGCATTTACCCACCCTTCCTGTAAAGGTGGATGTGAATGAAAGTAGAGATGCACAATCTAAAGTTATTTTACATGACCTGTCCAACAAAAAGACCATTTACCTGGGGAAACTCAATTGTCACCTGGTGTAGCTCTGTGTAGGAGCTGAGGATGTAACCGTGAGGATTTAACCACGCCAAGTGCAAGGTCCTGTAGGACCTAGGTCGAAGCAATCCCAGGCACAGCTACAGGTTGGGCAGAGAAGAGATTCAGAGCAGCCCAAGGAGAAGGACTTGGGGGTGTTGGTCGGTGAGAAACTTAATATGAGCCCGCTTCAGTGTGCGCTCGCAGCCCAGAAAGCAACCGTATCCTGGGCTGCATCAAAAGGAGTGTGACCAGCAGGTCCAAGGAGGTGATCCTGCCCCTTTATTCTGCTCTCGTGAGACCTCACCTGGAGCATTGTGTGCAGTTCTGGTGTCCTCAACATAAAAAGGACATGGAACTGTTGGAACAAGTCCAGAGGATGATCAGGGGACTGGAGCACCTCCTGTATGAAGACAGGCTGAGAAAGTTGGGTCTGTTCAGCCTGTAGAAGAGAAGGCTGCGTGGAGACCTCAGAGCAGCTTCCAGTGGCTGAAGGGGGCCTATAATAGGGATGCTGGGGAGGGACTCTTCATTAGGGACTGTAGTGATAGGACAAGGGGTAATGGGTTAAAAGTTAAACAGAGGAAGTTTAGATTGGATATAAGGAAGAAGTTCTTTCCTGTTAGGGTGGTGAGGCACTGGAATAGGTTGCCCAAGGAGGTTGTGAATGCTCCATCCCTGGCAGTGTTCAAGGGTGGGTTGGACAGAGCCATGGGTGACATGGTTTAGTGTGAGGTGTCCCTGCCTATGGCAGGGGGTTGGAACTGCATGATCTTAAGGTCCTTTACAACCCTAACTATTCTATGTGTCCCACATAAATGAGCACAAGCAATTTTTCAGTATCTTTCAGCACACTCTTTCTGCTTAGCGCATGGGAAATTCATCTTTTTCCTGATAAGCACAAAACTGGAAGATGTCTGAGAGTCTTCCATCTCTGACTGAAAGTACAGGAAAATAGTTGCTGAGTGATTATTGGTCAGAATGTAATTGCAAGTAGCACTTGGAGGAGAGAGAGCTTCAGGAAGCAGCAGGGCTGGGAGGGGACAGTGATGGCCCAGGAGCTTATTTCAGCTCAACTCCAGCCCTTTCCAGGGCAGAGGGTTACAAAGGTGACCTTAAAGGTGGCGAGCAACTGAAGCAGAATGACATACAGGGAATAATGATACGTGGGTTTTATGGTGAGGTGTGATTGTAGCAGGTCCACTGGTTTCCCAGCTAGCAACCTGACGATGGTGTGGTCTACTGACAGCCTCAGTGGAAAAGGCAACCTCAAGGTGCTGAGCACAAAACTAAGTCAAACCCTGAGCAGCATGAAAGCTGTTGGTGACTAGTAAGAGGGACCAAGCATGTTCATATCTGGAAAGAAACCCAGTGTGGTTGTTTTGAGAGGCAGTGGGTGCTTGGTGAGATGGGTTATGTGGTAGGGAAATAGTCAGTGCAGTGACCACAGCTTGTTCTTAGGGCCTGGATGGAGGTAGGAATATTTTGAGGCATGGTTATCTTCTGTAATGCTATAGGCTGTTCAAAAATTGTGGCATGTCAAAATGAACAGAAAGTCATGACTGGTTTTAGTAACCCCAGGATGGGGTAACTGATACAGATGCCTGCATCAGCTGTGGGGCAAGCTGCCTGGGGGAATTCTCCTAGTCTCTGCCCAGAATGGAAGGATTTAATCTGAGTTCTTTCATGCCACTTAAACCTTGGAGCAGTTGCTGGACCTCTCAGGTCCTCAGTTACGAAGATTCCTTAGAAATCTTGAAATACAATGCTTTCTTAATGCAGAAACCGTGTACTGAACTCTGGATAATTGAATATTGACCTCATTCCATTAGACAAAGAGGTGATGACTGGTCAGAAATATGTCAGCTCAACTGGTCAGGTTATATCAATGCTTCCTTTGTGCAGGGAAGAAAATGGCATTGACCACTGATGCATCATTCTGGGACTACTAAAGGCTGAGTTACCCAAAGCTTTAAATCACTGTAGATGCAAGTGAATGGAAACTAAATAAGAAGTACTGGGGAAAAAGCTGAACTAAGGAAGAGTGCCCTGCTGAGTGGCCCTAAAACCTGGAGCTTAAAGGTAATTCTATGGGAACATTGTTATGGAAGTGCCTGAAAGACTGGAAAGTGGGATAAATGTAATGAATGTGGGAACAGGTTCAGATATCTCTGATGTGTAAGAGGTGGTGAGGAGCATTGATGAAATATGTGGCCAGTAAATTACGATCTCCACGAAATAAGTAACTATGTGAGGTCTCAGCTGGTGGGTCCATGTGGTTAGTATAGAGTGACTGGTGATTGAGTAGTGATGGGAGCATTATGGGTGCTTCCGGTGTGTATCTGAATCTTAATGGAAAGCATGGGAAATGGTGGTGAGGATTCAGGTTAAATCACACGTCTGTGTAGTGAAGGAGATTTTCCTGAGTTATTGTACGTAATGTGGGTAATATATGAAATCTGTAGCTTAATAAAAGACAAAGCCTTTTGCTAGAGGGCATAAACTGATCACCAGTTGCATTCCGGTTACGGGGAACTTCCCCTACATGCAAGTGTCTGATACTGGTCCACTTGGCTGGTCTTGCTCATTTAAAGAGAGACAACTGTCACTGGAGAGAGTTCAGCTTAATGATCTAACCTCTGCTTCACCTTTCTCTTCTGTTTACAACTTGTTACCTCAGCAGCTGAATTTCTCTGAATTGCTTCCAAAATTAAAAACCCAGAGCTGTTTGCTCAGCTTACTGGAATCTGACCTGAAATGCACAGACCACAATAAAACTCATGAAACATCCGAGAAGTTTCAGGTTTTTACCAAGGGAAATGGTCGAATTCTAGTGAGGAAAACACTTGTAAACAAACTCCTCCAAACTTCTGCCAGCTTTCATCCCTGCCCAGGGGAAGGGGCAGAGGGAAGTTTTAATGGTGGTATTAACCCAACCTTATCTACAGAAGCTTACAGATGCTGCTCTAACACGCGATACAAGCAGAGTGAAATGTCAAACCCATCAGTGTAATGGGTGAGCGGTTTCTGACACCAGAAAGGAGAAGGATGGTTGATCTTTAACCAATGCTTTTTGTATGAAAGACCTTTGCTTGGCACTTGACAGCTCCTTGCAGCCATTTTCCATCACCCCTGAGTGGGATCTTGCTGGCTTTTCTGCGTGCTGTGTAGCTTGGCTGTTCTGGGTAAGCTGGTTATGCCTCTACTGTGGGAACAGAACTCCAGAATGCTGCCCAGAGGAGCTTATCCTGAGGAAATATGTTGTCTTGTGGCAGGATGGCAAGGTTTTGTCCTGTGAGCATCTGCTACTCAGATCATCCGCACCTTGGGCAGCCTTAAAGCTTCTTGCTCTGGCCCTGATCTTGCTTGCACCAAGCATGGCTGCAGTTTGTAAGCTAATAGATCTCAGCCCAAGTTAACTTTGCCAGTACAGAGTGTTACTGCTTGGAGCCTGTTAGCTGATCTTCAAGTGGTTTCTGAGACCAGACAGCTCAAATTGTAGGTCTGGGGGCTTTTCTTCTTGGGAAAGGAGAGAAATGAGACTGTATGCCAAGCCTCAAGGTTGTCTTAATTCTTTGCTAAGTCTCAATGTAATTACACAGAACGGGAAAGAGGGGATGAAGCTTCATGCTGTTAACTTTCTATGGGGAAAAGGCATCTACAGGTAGAATAGCTTGACACCATGGTCAGATCAAGGATTGCTAAACAGAACAACAGATCTACAGGTGGAAAATTATTTCTGGGTCCTCTCTGCAAAACTTCTTGCATTTAGGCTCTTCTGTTGTGATTCAGGAGCTGCTGGCAGTCATCTGCTATAGACTTTTTTGTGGCAAGCAGGTGGAGATCTGTGTGTGAACACTAGTTTTGTCTCCTGTTTCTAGTAACCTACTGCCTCCAACAGAGAAGATGCAATCTGCTCAGGTATAAAAATGGTCTCTTTTGAAAATCATGCAGACAGGCTTGGAATAGTTGTGCTATTTGTGCTGTGAAAGGACAAATTCATTCTTGAGCTGAAATAAAATTCCTGAAATAGAGTGTGATCAGGGTCGTGGCAGAGACGTATCAGGGTGGCAGCTGGGGAGGAAGATGTGCAGTTTGGTCCTGAGAGGGGTCCTGGAATGGACAAGGGGTGTGAAATTTGCTTATCTTCCATCCACTGCTTGTGCCAGAGCAAGCTGTTTGCTGGGTCAAGCCCTTGCTGAATTTGTTACTGGGCTGTGCATGTTTTTGCTTGTCCCTTCCTTATCAACGATGATCTGTGCTAACCCTTCTACCCTCCGGCAATGGGCAACCTCTCATTTAGTGACTGCTTCTATAACAGTTACTGCACTGGTCTACACTGCTGTGCACACAGTAGCTGTGTAGGGATGGGAGTATTTTCCTTCTCTCACCTTAAACTATGTGTTCGCATTATCTTTATTAACCAGTGGTGAAGAATGTGTATTTTCACAGTGGTCATAAAGCTAAGTGGCCCAGGTTTAAAAAAACAGCCATAACCTGACTCAAATGGCAGCATTTCTTAGTGTGCCTGTCTCAAACAGCAGAAGGAAGGCTCCTTATTGCAGCAGGGTTGTGCAAAAGACATGGTTTGTCATGGGCAGCATGGAAAAGGCACAGTTTGGCTTGACACATGCTGCTTTCCCAGTCCCAAGGAGCAAGGGGAGCCCCAAGACAGATTTTATAGATCTGACATTTAAAGTCATTAAGACTCAATTAGATTCTTGTTGAAATCACTTTATCCTGATTTTTGTCCCAGACTGATTATTGAAAATTACCTAATTTCCCTAAGAGGGAGGACTCCTGTCAGGGGAAAAGCTTCTCTATGAATTGTGAGTTTCAGTATTCAGTAAATCCAGCTTTAGATGAATACTTTTTCTCCAAAAGACTACAGGAAAATACAAAGAGGAGAGAAAGATGAACAAATACCATCTCAGCTGCTACAGACCGTGGCTTTTGTGTGATGGTACCATGCATGGTGGTGGTATGAAGAAGAAGAAGACGCCTGAGTTGCCATCATAGGTGGTTTTGTTGCTGACACATGGGAAAATCTGGCTGACAAACCAGGCTGGTTGATGGGGACCAGCAGGGTCCCTCATGAAGTGAACTGCATGGGGTCTAGCTGTGGGTCCCCAGAAGACTTCTCCCTTGTGTTTGAGCCTAAGGGTGGGCAGAGATCACCAAGCTGATGAATTCACACAGTGCTGCAGTCCCTTCTTGCAGAATTCGGAACCACCTGCATTTGAGTGGTCAAAGCTATTGGCACATGGTGGGTGCTGCTCTCCTTCACTGTTGGGATTTTCCCTGCAGGTTTGAGATTTCCACAGGTTGTTTATACTACTTATTCCAAAATCTTTATTCAGTTAATAGGAACTCAAATGTTTGATTTTCCATCTGCTCCGATGCTCTTCTCAGCTATTTTGCTGAAAAGCTTTGTTGGGACTCTCTTCGATGGCAAAGTGGGCTTCTCTAGCACATGGAACTAGGAAAATGGAGACGGTTATGGATTCCATTTCTCTTGGAGAACAGAGCTTTCTTGATAGGGCTGTATTGCCCATGGTGTAATAAAACTGTATGCCTCATGTGAAGGCAGGCAGATCAACTAGGCTTTTGATAAAGAGTGGGATATATTAGTTCTGGGATGAATAGGTCAGAAGAGAGAATGAGACTGGGACTACAGCCTGATAAAGCATCAGAAGGCCAGGTTTTGTTGTTTTCTGAGTGTGCCTGTGATATCTAATGGGAGAGCTAAGCCATTGAGCCTGTTTGGATGAGGAACTGCAGCTACAGCTCCTGGATTAAAGGCATTTAAGGTCATGGAAATGCAATTTTGTGTTGAGATGACTTGGAACAAATTGTATTTGTCTCACTCTAGGAAACCAGGACACAGCATTTCAGTTTGAGGGCTTTTGAGATGTTTTATTTGGGATGAAAGACTTAAAAAGAAATACCAAAAAAAAAAAAAAAAAAAAAAACAAGCTATCAGTGTGTTTCTCAGAAAGTCTTTCAGTTGTGTTCCAATTGCCTCTTTAGAACAGGACCTCTTTTTCCAAATCGTGAATCTCAGGATGCTTTGGTAGAAGGAAGATAATTCTCCCTGCCGTGCTTGTTGATCCGAGTGGTGCTCCATCAGTGGTACTGCGATGAGAACAGGGTTTGAACAGATCATGGGACTCAGACAGATCAGCCAAGGCTGCTGCAGTAATGCTGCACCCTTCCATTCTGTCTGTGTCTCCCAAAAGGGCCTGAAAGAGCCCTGGAGAGGTGATTTGTGCTCCAAGAGAAAAGTCTGTTCAGTTTTCCTGAAAGAACAAGGTGGGTGAAGTGGTCGTAATCTTCCAGGGGGGCATCATTTCTTATGGGAAGAATGAATCACAAAAAATCGAAGTATTGCTAAAGACAAAGCTTGAAACCAGTAATTTCAGACTAGGCAGAGGAGGCACGTTTCATGCTGAGAGGGTAATTAACACAGGGGAGGTACTTCCAGGGTTGTGATGGGGTTTGATCAAAACTGCAGTTTAATATTTTCTTAACATAAATCCCATATCTGCATTCCAGACTGGTGCAATAGAGAAATCACTATCCCTATGAAATGTGGAACTCAATTTAAGTGATTGCCATTTCCTTTCAGCAAAAATCAACAAAGGTTTCATATGAGCAGTATCAGAAAAGGAATTACAGGAGCCTGAAGAGAACCTGATATTTGCTGATGTGAGAATGCCTTTATTTTACCCTGCATGGGGAGTAAAAGCCAAACAGACAAAATAGATTCGTAAGTATAAATTTCCATTCATTATGATACTGTGATACAATTTGTTCTGTGCTGAGCTTTAGGTGAATTTTCCATTCAGGGAAGTACTACAGAAATACGAACATTAAGGCTTGTCCATGGGCACCAACCATGCAAACACATGGACTGTATCAAAAAAGACATTTCCTGCTTGAAGCACTTTCCTCTTAATATATTTGTATAAGTATCTAATGTTCCCCTTTCCCATCCCTCGGAATACGTTGCTCTGTCAAGAAGAGAAGCAAGAGTTATTTTTGATCCAGCCTCCTTCCTCATGTCTTCGGTATGTGGTGCAAGTTATCTGTCAGCAGAGCTGTTCTTCCAGTCTCTGATGTTGGGTAATACCATGAAACTGGATGGTGTGAGGGAGCCAGTTTCAACTTAGTTTACAAGAGAGTAAAATGTTTAGAAACTATTAGAATTAACATGCTCCTGATATTGTATTATGTAATAAATGTGAGATTGGTGTCTCTTACGAGGCTAAGGGGAAGGAGTTCCCTTATAAAAAAAACAGGGAAGAGAAAAGTTCAGAAAACAGGGGTTTTCCCTCTGAAATTCTAGCCCAGCTGCAAACATCCTTTGTACCCTGCCATGCAGAAGATACTGGTAAGAAGGCTTCTTCCCTTCTATCTTACCTGCAGCTCACACGGCTATTTCCACACTGTGCTCACAACTTCACCGATCCACGATTGTTTTGAAGCCACGGTTAGAGCACAAGCAAGTGCTTATTGTGGTTCTGCGGGAGTGGCTGCTGTGTGACATGCGATGTCCCAGGCGCGACCCATGATTTGTACAAGACTTTCCCCTCTGCTGCTGAAAAATCATGGCCCAGCATAGAAGCACCACAGGAGGAAGAGGTCAAGGAGAAACAGGAGATGCTGCGGCTGTCGAGCCAGGTATGTGAAGATCAAATGGGGTTGCCGGTGTGTGAAACCATCACTGCTGGACCCGAAAGTCCTTGTTTTGCAGTCACCCAGCGCCGGTGCTCCCTTGTGCTCACGGGCAGGGGGCTCCTCCGGCACTTTCCACGCTGCTCTGCTAGATGGTGCTGTTGCCCTGGTTTCTGAGAGCAGCGCGCACGCTGGTCCTCAGCAGATGGTCCTGGAAAGAGAATTAAAGCTTATTCAATTAATGCGTACGGCATCAGCCGGAGCCTGCAGGAAATGGGCTGTGTTGGGAACTGCGGAGAGCTGGAGCTGCTCGAAGCTTGCCTGTGGCCAAACCATCCAAACCGTCCAAACCAGCCAAAATGTGCTCCAGGATGGGCCACATCTTCTGGCTCTGCTGCTGGATGGGGAAGCTTTACCAACGATCTTGTGTGGTTCAGATGACTTGTGCTGCTGTTCAAGAAGCATTCGTATCTCCTGGTATTAAAGGAACAAATAAAAGCAAACTTCTTGGGAATGTCAGGAGATTAGGACAGGGAGCAAATGGTGTTGTGCAGACATTAAGGTATTATTTAGCTTGATTTCAACAGTAAGCTGGGAGACCCAGGAGGAAATGGCTTTTAAATTTGATCAGGTAGAAGTCATCGCCGAGTTATTTCCCTGCAAATCTGGAGGAACTTCACTGCACTTAATTACAATGTTTAATATTCATGTGAGTCTTTTCTTTGAGGAATATCCCCAAACACTTCTTGAGCTATACATGCAGTGCCAGGGAAAGGCACTTGTCACTTTGGCAGGGAAGACTAATAACTAATATGCTTCCTGGCAATTAAAGTGGCAGTGAAATCTGCTCGGGGGACTGAGGTAAACATCCGAAAAAGGTTGAGATAGAATGATAGAATGGTAGAATCATTCTCTTTAGGACTGGTGAGAAGCTGAGACAATATTAGGACTAGAGCTCTTAAATATCCATAAAAACAACTTATAGACACCTGAGCCCAGTATTCGGGCTGTGAGTGCCAGAAACACCCGTGTTTCTGCTGCTGCTGTTTGCTCAGACATCCAGGGTCTGCTGTAGGTGATCATGTTGTGGCTGAGCCCAATCTGTCCCTAACTGAAGTGCTTTTCTCTCAGTGTGGATACCATGAAGACCAGAGTCAGGCGCTCATCTTACATTCATGGAGCACATAAATTGTGGGTCTTTTCCCTCTGTGTCATATTTAAATGGTATCTTGGTAAACTTCACCACTTCCCACATGCGCCCCCTGTTCCCAATGCTTAGTCATGATTAACTAAATCCCATCCTGCTGCTGGGATCTGTGCTTGTCAGGGGACAAGGTGGGGTGCCTCGTTATGCCCCCCACTTTGTGTCTCTCATGATTCAGGCTGCAGCTTTGCAGGGTTTAGACCTGCTGAGAGTGTGTTTTTCTAAACACAAGTCTGTGGAGGAAGGAAGGGAGAGATGGATGGATGGATGGATGGATGGATGGATGGATGGATGGATTGATTGATGGATGGACGGATGGGTGGACGGACGGACATGGCCCTTTGTCTCTCCTTGTGAAGCGCTTCTACCCCACCCAGCTCATTAAATATTAATTGCTGCAGCATTGAACTCAACTGTCCCACATCCCAGCTGGCAGCCCTGCCTGTGGAGCTGTGATGCTGCTTGCTGGACTGATGAATATTTGATTACTGCACAGAGCCATGTGGTGTCTGACAGCATCAAGTCAGAGCACCAAGGGCAGTGCTGGGGCTTCAGATTTGGACTCTGGCTGCACAGGAGACAGGACTGCCTGTGGTCTCAGTTAAATGGAAACCAAAGCAAATAGGCAACTGTTTCCTTGTGTTCTATACCCAAAGTGGCAGGAAGGTTGGAGCTGGGGAACAGTATCCCTGGGAGCCTGGGAGTCAGTTGAGTTTTCTGGGGTTCCATTTGCTGAGGCTGATGTGACTGGGCAGGGAGAAGCAGGGGACTTGGACACCTTCAGCAGTGACACAAGGTGGTTTTAAAACCTGGGAATGGGTGTTCCGTTATCTGTCAAAACAGGAATGAACCACAGGCATCAGCATCTTTCAGTGGTGGGCTATCAGGATTTTGGAGGCAGAAATGTGTGAGGAGAGCATGGCCTGGGCTGACCCAAAATGTGCCAGGTGAGCCCTGAAGGACCTTAAAGCCTGAGTCAAGGTGACTGCATGCACTTACTTTGAGTGGCACCACGGCCACTCATCCTGGGTGCCTGCTGCTTCCTGCTTGGCAGGATGAAGGGCTATAGGGGGCTTCTCTACAGCTCCATGAAGGTTCCCTGGAGGAGCTGTAAGCTTGAACTGGATTCACTGCACCCAGCCTGGCAGTGTTCAAGACCAGGTTGGACACAGGGGCTTGGAGCAACCTGCTCTAGTGGAAGGTGTCCCTGCCTGTGGCAGAGCTTGGAACTGGATGAGCCTTAAAGTCCCTTCCAACACAAACCAGTCTGGGATTCTATGATTCTATAAACTCATCAGCATGCCACATTCTTCCCAGTGCCACTGGGTTTATGAGAGAACAGCAAGGAGAAATTTCAGACTATGGAAGCAGGATACCTGAAGCTTGCATGGTGGACCAGGTTGTTTGCAGAGGAGTATCTGTTGTTCCCTTGAAAGCCAACTTCCCTTGGCACTTTGGAATACCCCCACTCCCACGCCAGCAGGCCATTCCCAGCCACCGTGCAACCAAGATGTCAGTTTGCAATGTTCCGTTTTATCTTTATAGCAGGCTTATCCACAAACTATAGCATCTTTGTATCAGATGTCCTCATGTAATGGTGATGTTACAGCACCTCGGGTTTTTCCTGATGGTGAATTACAGCTAATTTCTCTCTCCCACATGCCTGTAAGGAATGGGAGCAACAGACTGCAAATCTCTTCACAAGAGTAGCTGCAACGGTGGGAAGAGTGACTCCTGGGGAGGGCAGCCTCTTAAAAGCAGTTTTGAATCTCAATTGAATATTGTAACAATGCTCAAGTCCCAGCTCTGTGGGTAAATTGACTTCATAATCATTACAAAAAAAATGAATCTTTGGACAGAAGTGTCTGAGTTTGATAGATTGAAAGAATCTTGAGAATATATTAGGTTTCTGGTGCCATAAGTAATCTCTGAAAGCAGCTGTGCCTTGAAGGTAAACCCAGGTCTCTTTGTTTTCAGAATAACTGTTTTAACGTGCTTATTTCCAGCATGTTTCTTTGGAAGCAACTAGTCTACCGTATTGAATTATCTGCAAAATTCCTATTGAAGGCAAGCCCTGAGCAAGTGTTTGGTGAGGTAGGCAATGTAACCATAGAGTGCCAGACTGGTTTGGGTTGGAAGGACCTTAAAGTTGGCAGTTCCAACCCCCTGCCACAGGCGGGGACACCTTCTGCAGGTTGCTCCAAGCCCTGTTCAACCTGACTCCGAAATGCCATGTATTTCCCAACCAATCACATCAAGTTCAGGAGCCATGCCTTGGGCGGTGTGTGTGAGAAAATGTATTTATTCCCTGCTCTAAGGTAAATCAGACCAAAACAGAGGAAATGGGTAGGAAGTCAGGCAGCCTTCTTGTTAGCGGGTAGCTTTCAGCATGCTTTATTAGCTGTGAACTGGTACTTCTGATACCGTGCTCTTACATTTCCTATAATTTTGTCCAATTAGTATGCCTATTAAAATGAAACTTCTTACTTGTTTAATATCAAGCTAATGTAATGAAGTCAGATTCACTTGTTAATCCACTTGCAGGTAATTGCAAAGATAATAAATTTGTTCGAGATTGCTGTTCCTGGAAATGCACCCTTCTGCACTGCCCCGGAACCAAGTGGGTTTGCTAATTTGCTCAAGTAGTAGTCACCTGCGGATTAGATGTAGAATCTATTTAAAACCCTTCTTCATTCTGCATCTTCAGCATCCATTTTCATTTGCCATCTCAAGACACCTAAATAAAAGAAAAAAAAGAAAAGAATTAATCTGATGCAAGCTTTGTGAAAACAAGTAATTTCTTAACAAGAGCCAAGTGAGTAATTCACAATGAATAATTTAGCTGACATCTTTTCCTGCTCATGGAGCTTCAGCAAACAGATTTCTGCTTCCTTCAATTAACAGCAGAAAGCTTCTGACGAATTTGGGGTGAACATTCTCATCAGAATGCCTCATTGCAGAAAAGCCTCTCTCCAGGATCCAAAATTGCAGTTTCACAGCTTTTTTCCTTTCATGAGGAGCCACATGCGGAGAAGGATGAGGACTGGGGAGCAGGGCAGAGCTGGTGGCTTGAGGCTGTGGTAGTTCATTGCTAAACCCTTGAAGGGAGAGGATGGAGGGGAAGGCAGAAAAATAGCATGGTTTTCTCCATGCTGCATTGCATGGCTGTGGAGGTGAGGTGAGAGCAGCCCCACAGTGGCTGGGATCACCACTATGGACATGGATAGCTACCAGGAACCACCGTGATGACCATGTCCCACGATCTCCTAGTCTTTCTCTACTTGACCATTGACTTGAGCTTGCTTAAAGCATGTCCCTTTGCATGTGAACCTGGTGACATTGGGCACAGCTGGTGGTGCCACATGGAGCCATGAGAGGTTCGGCTGGATGTCAAGGTCTTTTCTTGCAGCTGGTGAACTTGGCAATAGGAGTGGATGCCAGAATGAGATGCACATTTTGATCCTTCTCAGGTGAAATAATGTGCTCATGCTCGCTTGTTTCCTCCCTTTCTCTTTGTATGGCACATCTCAGCCTCATTGCAGGGAAGTCATATCCTCCAAACCTGCCAGGAGTAGACCAGAGCTATGCTGCTGATGGCTGTCTTCAGCCACGAGCTGTTACACAAGTTACTCATTTTCATACTCTTGACTAAAGACTCCCTATTTAGCACTCTGTTTGCTTCCTCATTGGCCTCTCCCACATGTGTTGGACAGGAAAGTAAACTTTTGTTATTAAGGATCTTACTTGTAACACATTTTCTCCAAGCTAAAACAATCTGTTTATAGAATAGAAAATCTTGCAGAAAGGAGATTTGTCAAGTCCTGAAATACAAGACTGCAAACATTTGAAGATGCAAAAGAAAGTATTTGAAGTCCTGTGGCTGCTGCCTTAAAATTCAGCCACCATAATACCCAAAGAAATTATTTTAACTGGCTGTTCCCTAGTTATTGCTATGAGCTCCTCCCCTGCTTGAAGCAGCAAAGTCTGTGGGTTTGTGCCCGTGTTTTGATGGCACAGCTGATGCTCAGCCTTGCTCCAAATCTGACCACGCGGTCAGCACCTGACTTGGGTGAAAGCACTTGATAAACTGTCCTGTATGTTCAACTTGCTTTTGTTCATCTTTTGCCCTCCTGCCTGATATTTATTGATTCAAACACTCTATCACCTTCAATTTTAGATGTTGTACTTAAACCCGGTTGAGCTTTAGTGGATGAGGAAAGTGTGTTATGTGCTGTTGGTAAATCAAAACATGCCAAAGAAAGTAATTGGAAACTGCACGGGAAGACACACAGTCAAGAAGATAGATGACTCTTTGGATGGTCTTCATTGCTGGAGTTTTGGGTCTTTACCACGTAAACTTGATTTTTCTCAAGCTAAACTCTTGCAATTTTAGTTATAGTGAAACTCAGTTGGTGACCTGATTTGTGTATGTGAATTCATTTCAACACTGAAGTGATTAGGTGCACGCTTAAACCAAATTCTCACAGCCTGAAATTTGAAGAGCTTGCACTGATGTGAGGTCATGTGGGAACCCTCGCTGTCTGCCTGAGAGAATTTGGGTGCCTCAAAGGGAATACTCTGCAGTTCCTGAAAATAAGACTCCCTGGAACTGCACCAAAAATGATTGCACTTAAATTTGTGGATACCTTAATATCTAATTTTAAAGTGAAAGCCTTGTTTTCTGACACATTTTACTGAGATTTAAGTAGGCAGTAATTGTCTTTTAATTACTAGATCAGTAATAGGCTATGTATCTTAATCTGTTATGCTGTGATTCCTTAAGCATATTACCATTCATCCCCCAGAATGGATTATATTTAACATACATTAACTGTCTTTTAAAATCTCTGTAATACGTCTATTTGGGAATCTTAACTTATGCATTTAAATTAGATTTAATACGAGAGAATTTTGTGAAGCTGAAACTTTGTCCATTAAGAACATCTCTGAGGCTACGGAGATGAGAGGTGTGCCATGGGCACCACTAATTGCAGATCCAGATGATCTTGCAGAGCGGGGCTGGAGGCTGAAAATGTCACCATAAAACTGGTGACTTACAGCAAGGTCTAGTTCTGCCCTAAATCCCCCATTTCATTCCTCATCCATGTACCTGCGGGGATGCTGAAGGACACAGATACAGGAATGTCTTGTGATCAGAAAAAGCCTCTTGTAGTGCCTGATAATCTAGTTACTTTTGTCACCTAACAAATGTTTGTGGTGGGGATGACTTTTAAGATACCCTGCAGGGTAATTGTACATATTTAGTTCTGATTATGAACTGTAAACATGCATTTGTAGGTTAATGGGGAAAATGTTTGACTTCTATCTGAAAGCACTTTGGGACTTGGCAAAGATGAGACACTACATTATTCATTAGAATAATTTATTTTTAGCCTTGTGAGGAATGGGTCATATCACTTATGTTTTGGGGTTTTTGTGGGTATTTTTTTTCCCCAAAGTTAGGTTATAAATAAAATTACAGTCTATAGCAGGTTGTCAGGGACTTGTCTCTGTGTTGTATGTGTCTCCCTTAGGAGAATGTTGAGATTTTTCCTATTCTGCTTTGTTAGATGTGAATGCTTCATCCCTGGCAGTGTTCAAGGCTAGGTTGGACGAGGCCTTGGGTAATATGGTTTAGGGCGAGGTGTCCCTGCCGATGGCAGGGGGGTTGGAACTTGATGATCTTAAGGTCCTTTCCAACCCTAACTATTCTATGATTCTATGAATCTATGTAGGTTTTCTGCCTATCACTAGAAGGTATGTTAGTGAGGATGTTGTCCTGGGAGCCAGCCTCAACACCAGCAATAAGACATGCCTGAGCCCTGCTGGGAGTATTTTGGAGAGTACCAACACTAAGGCTGTTTCTTCTGTAAGGGTCTGGGTTTTCTCTTCCCTCTCCCACCTTTCAATGGGTGCATTAATTTTCCCATGTACTCCTCGAAATCCCAGTGAAACCAGACAAGTCCATACACTGCTGTATGGCTTCTGTTGTCCTTAACAAGGGAGAAAAGCCCACATCTGCACAATTATTGTCTGTGAAATGTTAGGTTCCCTTCCCTCTTTGTTCTGTGCATTGAACTTTTCCAATCCCAAATTTGAAGTATTTAAAATATGTTGAGGTACTTAAGACATAGGACTGGGAAATACCATTTGTGTCCACTCCTGTATCGGCCAATGCTGCTGCACAGCAGTGTTGTAAATTGGTTGAACCATTCCTTCAAGCTAATCAAGTTTCTTTTCTCCTTTAATCTTACTGGAAGGCTGAACCAGAACCCAGGTCTTTTGATACTTTATTTTAAAATCAGAAGCCTTTGTGCCTTTGTAGCAAATTTGCATCCTTTTCTTTCATCAACCATTTCTGAGTTGAATCATTTTTCCTGATTATCTTCTTTCAAAGTGTAATTGGTGAAACTGGTCAAGTATGTTCTGAGATGTCATTGTGTTGATGATCAAGACGAGTTTTTCGGCATCCACTGATAAATGTCTTCAGTGTTTTTCTGATGGATCTTCTGTGGGCTTGGTCAAGCCTGGATCCACCTCACCTGCACCAGGAGGGCCAGTTTGGCCAGTGACCTTCCACCAGTGTCCCACCAGTCTCTTAGTGTATCAGGGATGTTTCCCAAGAGTCAGAAATACAAGGTGAATTATGTCACTGTGCTTTATGGTTGCATTGAGACTTTTCAAAGGTGCACCATGCTGGTGGTTTGCAGTTTTAATGGAGGAGTGTGCCCACAGAAAAACTGTGGACTACCAAGTGAGATCCTACAATACACTGGTAAAATGAGTAATTTCTATTCTTCCGTTACAGCCTTAATTTCTGTAGTTAATCCTAGATGCATGATTTAGCGCATTATGCTATTAATTTGTGCCTTATTTTCCAATTCTGTGGGCCTAATATCCTGAACCCTCTCCATATTGTTGATGCTTCCCAGCTAACTATTAAAACTCGTCCCTGTGCTTTTATTTTCTGATTAAGTTTATTAAACCAAGCATTAAATAGAGCAGTTGCAGGTTGGCCTTCCTCCAGGTTCAGCTTTAGCCTCCATTCTCTATTCCAGCATAGCCCATTATGATAAACTTTCAGCTCAGTCCCTTTAAAGGTCTGTGTTAATCAACATTTTTTGCTGTCTTACTAATAGTTTCCTCTGTTGCTGCAAATGAGATGCTTATTTTTTCTTAAGCTTTGAGTTGTAGAATCTGCCATGTTGCTGTTGTCTTGGAAATAATTTATTCTAGCAAAGAACAGTATTGGGCTGGACTGGTGTGCTTTTTTGTAGGTACTAGGAACATGGCTGTCAGAAGCTGAAGATGCTATTTGAGATCCAGGGGATTTATTGAAAAATAAAACTAAAGGCTACACTTAAATCTGGGATCTCTGCCCTGGGAAAGGATGAGAAGTGTTTACAGCTCTGAAGGGGGAACAAAGAAGGACTCTATTATGCAGTTTGCAAAACAGAAAGCAGGACTAAATTTCTTGTTTAACGAGAAGACATCTCGTGAGCAAAGCAACTACCCATTAGGATAACCCCTTAGACAAGACAGGTGAATGATGGGAATGAAAGCACTGAACTGATGAGTAATTGTGTAAAACCAGCACGTAAATGTTCTTGCAACATTGCTTCCCCTTGCAGAGGAGTTTTGAGCAGGGCAAGACTTTAGGCTCAGATGTTTTTACTAATGACTGACCTTAGCAAGGGAGGCATTTTGTACCTTGTTTGTACATTCCTGACGGCGTGTAGCCTTTCTCTTCCTTCGTATTTAGGGGTTGTTTTGGAAAAAAGCACTTGGAGGCTTTGCAGTGTATCTGAATGCAGGTTTCCCTGGGGGGTTTAATTCTGCAGCAGTTAAAATATTTGGGGAAGTTAGGCTGCAGGAATTAGTATCTTCTTTAGAGATAAAATGTTTTAACTTTGCCTAATTTGGGATTATTTTGGGGGGTTTAGCTCACCCCTGTACCTTGCAGTGGCTGTCAGAAAAATTGCACAATTCTGTTATTGGCAATGGGGCTTTGTCTAAAATCTGTGTGTAAAGGAAGAGTGGTTTGGTTTAAATTCCTTGGTATTTAGCTATTGCCAAATAAATTTCTTCACAGATGCTATTGCCTATAACCATCTGTGCATCCCAATTATTTTCCATTAATATTTTCAATTATTTTAAAATAGAATCAATTCAATTATTTTTCATTAATTACATCTGATCTTGCAGAATTCAATTATTTTTCATGACTGATCGGATTTTCATCAATCAGTCACTGTCACTTGAAGCACTGAATGAAACCGGAATACTCTGTGTAGTACTTTATTTGAACGTCCCCCAAATACACTTTTTATTTGAGACAACACATTAATTCCTATTTCCCTTTGCATGGCCTGACTTAGAGAGAAAACCCTTAGACCTGCATGACTCTGCCAGAAAAGCTCTTACACTTTGGCACCCTCTAGAGACTCCTCCTTATAGAAAACACTCACTTCCTTAGATGACCACCACTAGTACCTTATTCTGACCTGAGATGTAAGAGCCACAGGCTTTTCTGTCGTGATTTGTTCCCACCAGCTGCAAGTATTGGAGCTCCATCAGAAGTGCTTGGGTCCATATATAATTTTTTAAAGGCAAAACCAACTTCTGACATAAAACCTACAACTTGATGACTAGCTTGGGAGTAGTCAATGGGAAACAGCTCATCATCACCTTCTTGGACGTAGAGAATAGGAGACAGGAGATGAAGTGAGTGGGAGCTTAATGTGAACAAAGTGACTCCCTTTCTTAATGGGGTCCATCTTCTTTAAACAAACCATTGCATTCAAGTGGTCTTTGTGTACAAGATGATGCTTGGGAGCCCTCCTGAGGCTTCTACGTCTTTGTCAAAGATGATGCTCAGGAGATCTTTCCCTCTTGATGTGTTTTTTTGTGGGTTCCTTCAATAAAGATCTTATTTTCACGAAACTCGTGCCATTCTGCATGAAATGGGGCAACTCCAACCCACCATTAACAGAGGGAAGGGCTTGTTCTCTGTGCTCAAGAGTGCTGGGAGTAAACACCTCTGTGTCCGAGCAGAGCCGGTACCTCCCTCCCTGCTGCTGCGGAGAGTTCGCTCCACACAATCATCTCACTTAACCTCTTTGTTTAATATTTTTAATGACGACTTTGGTCTGTGGATATTTGTAACATTAACATAATTATCTATCTTAACATACTGTATTTGCCGCCTGCTGGGGATGAAACACTGAAACTAACACTAGTAGCTCATTAACAATAATGCTACTAGCTCATTAACAATGTTGACCCAATTACATGTTGTGTGTCCCAGAGACAAATAACTGTAATTGCAACTCAAAAGTGATTTCATAAACACTGAGATTCTTTTTGAAATGCAAAGTAGGGTGCATTATTTGAATTTTTGGTATAAATACAGGTTTAAATTAAATAGAGCCAATCATCCCACTAAAACAAAATTTCCGTCCATGTAGACATCCTTCAAAAAGGCCCTTTGCAATGAATCGATCCACGGTGCATCTTGTTCTGCAGGATCAAACCATTTTCATTTCTCTGCAAAAATTATCCCAGTTATAGACAACAAAAGCCAGACATCTGGTAACTGGCAGCCACTCCGGCTATCAGCAGGTAGCAGTTTTCTTTTGAAACCATTTGGATTATGCGGCGCACCCAGGACAATAGGAATCTGATGAAGCCTTTGATATAATCTGTTGAGTTGTTGGGTTTTTTTTTTAAAGCTGCCTGGATGAAACAGAGCTAAAGAGATTTGCAGGAGATGATGCCCGCGAGCTGCATGTGCAATGCTGTGCGTGCGACCGGCTGCCATGTGGTGTACTCTGAGTGGAAAGAAATGGTTGTAAGTGGGGAAAATGTCTAATACAATAGTAGTGGGGCATATGGATCAGAGTTCTGATGACTTGTTTCTTTCCCAGAGGCTGGCATGGGACGTTAAAAGGTGCTGGGTTTCACAGAATTGAATGGTTCGGTTTGGAAAGGACCTACAAAATTCATCCAGTCCAACCACCTGCAATGAGCAGGGACATCTTCAACGAGATCAGGTTGCTCAGGACCACATCCAGCCTGGAATGTCTCCAGGGATGTGCATGTATCACCTCTCCCAGCAACTTGTGCTGGTGTTTTACCACCCTCACTGTAAAGAATTTCTTACTCGTGAAGAGGAAGGAGAGAGCAAGGAGAACCCAGCTGCCATGGGACTGAGCTGAAGCTGGTGAGGGTGATTTCCCTCCCTTGGTGTGCTGATGTCCTGTGACAATGCTACTTGCTACTATTGTTCTCTTATGAATGCTTTCTTTGTAACTAATGTTTTATGTTTCAGGTTACTAATCCTTGATACAGGGATAAGGTGGACTTTTTTCAGGTTGCTTGTTCATGCCTGTTGCATCCCCAGTGGATTTGCACACTCAGCCATCCCTGTAGGTACTCTCTTTTCTGGAAGTGGGATGGAGTCAGTTTGTGTTGTGGACAAATTTCACTGAAGAAAAACACTCTGAGAAAAATAAAATGCTCTTATTTACAGGACCAAACCCAAAATATTTTTTTCTCTTTGCATATAACAAGAGGTCTGTTGAAAAGCAGATACTTCGTGTTGCAGAGGAGCAACTAATGCTCAGGCTCAGAAGCACGCGTTTCCTAGAGTTACTTGTACAGAAGCTTCTATACTGCTGCCACGGTTCAGGCCAATTTGTGGCATTGGACCAGTTTCCTTTTTGCAGGATATTCCCCTCCGTAGCTTGTACAGTCCCTGCAGGAACAAGGCATGGAGAATCACAAAATCATAGGCTCATGAAACGTTGTGGGTTCTCAAACCATTGGAACTCATCTAGTTCCAACCTCCTGCCACAGGCAATGATACCACTAGGGCAGGTTGCTCCAAGCTCCTGTGTCCAACCTGGCCTTGAACACTGCCAGGGATGGGGCAGCCACAGCTTCTCTTGCACCCTGTGCCATCACCTCACCACCCTCATTGTAAAGGACTTCTTCCTTATGTCTAATCTAAATCTCCCCTTTTTACATTTAAACCCATTCCCCCGTGTACTATTGCTACAATATGTCCCTGATGAAGAGTCCCTCTCCAGCATCCCTGTAACCCCCTTCAGACACTGGAAGTTGCTCTGAGATCTACACACAGCTTCCCTTCTCTGGGCTGAACAGCCCCAAGTTTCTCAACCGTCAAGACTAAGAAATAATAATTTCATCTTCAACGCAAACAGAGGTTCGTAGGGAAGGTGATAGACCCTTTGAGAAGGAGTAGGGAGCCCCCATATCATTGGGACGTAGGGCTTTTCACCAATGTGATGCCTTGTCCTCTACCGGTTGTGCTTCTCCCTCAGCACTGCCATTTACTGATGGAGCAACATTTACTTTTAGAAAGTAACTTCAGTGCCTCTGCCACAATATTTAATGATGTTAGCAAGATGGCTAGGAATGCATTTTTAAACTTGAAAGGAGATGATAACCTTGTCACATGATATGCCAGATGATGGGTAAATTGAAACTTCTCATCATTACTGAAAACAGCTACTACAGCCTACCCAGAATTTTCAGCATGACAGGGCTCATTTACTTCATATTTTAAACATTAAAGACAACAAGAGGGGAGGCTGTCATTAAGATATCAGTGAATCAAACCATTGAATGAAGTATGTGCTCACCAGCAAGGAGTTATCTGATCTTTAAAGTCAATGTAGCTTAGAGGTGAAGGTGCTTGAAATTATAGCATTTATGTGCAGTGATATCATTGGGAACTGATGTATCAAAAAGGCTGGTCAACTACCTTTACTTGCCTACAGCCTGTTGTCTTGGTTTTGGCTGGGATAGAGTTTTCTTCCTAGTAGCTGTTACGGTGCTCTGTTTCAGATTCAGGGTGAGAATGATGTTGATTGCACACTGGTTTAGCTGCTGCTGAGCAGGGCTTACACTAAGCCAAGGACTTTTTAGTATCTCATACTGCCCTGCCAGTGAGGAGGCTGGGGGGCACAAGAACATGGGAGGGAACACAGCCAGGACAGGTGACTCCAAGTGCCCAAAGGGATATTCCATACTTTGTGGGAAGTTCAGATGAGCTCTTAGGCAGAAGCTCTTCCCTGTGAGGGTGCTGAGGCGCTGGCACAGGGTGCCCAGAGAAGTTGTGGCTGCCCCATCCCTGGCAGCGTTCAAGGCCAGCTTGGACAGAGCCTTTGGTGACATGGTCTAGTGTGAAGTATCCCTGCCCATGGCAGGGGGTTGGAACTGCGTGGGAGTTGGAACTGGATGATGTTAAGGTCCTTTTCAACCCTTAGCATTCTATGATTATATGGTTCTATGCTGTCATTCCATACCACATGATGTCATGCTCAGCATATAAACTGGGGGGAAGATGACAGGGATCACTGCTTGGACACTGGCTGTGCTCCATGGGTCCTCCTCTTCTCCAGGCTGACCCAGCCCAGCTCTCTCAGCCTGGCTCCAGAGCAGAGCTGCTCCAGCCCTTGCAGCATCTCCGTGGCCTCCTCTAGACTCACTCCAACAGGTCAATGGCCAGACAAGCCCATAAGCCCCTACAGACATGGCAAAGACTCCAGTGAGACTTACAGAGAGAGCAGCCACCATGTGCAGCACCTCCTGGGGCAGGTCCTCAACTGCCCCAGCTGGCTCCGATCTCCCCTTTGAAAGGGTACATTTTTTAAGTCAAGAACACAGTTTTTTGTATGTTCTTTGACTGTTTTTACCCACCATGTTAAAGTGAGGCTTCCTCACCAGCAGCTGAAGCACGTGTTCTTGCTATCTTCCTATGCTTAGTGAGTCTTTGGGGTGGCTGGCAAAGCAAAGGAAGATTCTTTGTTATAAAAAAATAACCTGCATCCTTTGAAATCATTGTTTTGGTGTCTTCACTGGTGGCTGCCAAACACCCTGAGACTGCTTTCGCCCATTCCCCGGCTCTTCTGGGACTGGATTTACATTACTGCCAGCTGTAATTGCAGCTGCCTCTGCCCACCCAGCCCTGCTCAAAGCTCCTCCCAGGAGAGCTTATTACAGTGAGAGTTCTCATCCTTTGTGGATCTTGAACTGAGATGAAGTACCTGCCCAGCCCAGGGAGAGTTTTATTGCCCAGGGAACTGGGGATTTTCAGTTGTTTTTTCACCAGTTTCCTCTGGTCTCGGAGGAGACAGGAGCCTTCAATACAATATAAGGCTCATATGCCCATCATCTGGGGAAATTTTGGGATAACCCTTTTTTCCTCAGATGCTGTTGCACAGACAGTGTGATTCATGCCCTAGAAGGATGCCCCCTCCTTGCTCTGTCACAGGGCATATCCCTGTGCTGATGCTTCCAGGACAAAAGATGACAGGAAAGCAGAATGCAGCCCCCCCTGCACCCCAGGTACCACCCTGGGGGTATGTGCTAGTCCCTCAGGCCATAATCAGCTGCAGGCCAGGAGCTCCCCAGGAAATTGCCTGTGGGTTTATTCAAAAGCTGTGCCAGAGACTGGGTTAATAACTCATCATCAGTACAGCTGGGAATATTGCTTCCCATGGCTTCTAATATGCAGGTATGGATGGAGCAGGATGGCTTGTGTACATGTGGGCATCATTTCCTTGTGTGGGGTGAATGGCTCTGAACCTCACTGCTCCAGAAACAGCAGTGGAGGGAGCTGGGCTCAGATTCCCATGCCCTGTGGATGAGCTGGGATGAGGAGCAGCTCCTATCTCACTGCATGTATAGGCTTTTCCTTACCCTTAGGAAAGTGCTGTTCTTTCTGTCTGACTTAGAGGGATGGTTCAGGTGAAATTGCTTTGAGTCTGTAGCAATTTAGCAGCACCAGCAACAAGCTGAGTCTGTCGATGAGGCTGGCAGGGCTGAGCTAGCCCGATACAGAGTGATGCACCCCGGCGCTCACAGATCTTGTCGTGATTGGAGAGCAGTGGAACTCCAGCCCTGAGCTGGGTTTATTCAGTTTGGTGGCAGTATTTCACAATTTGGCTGGTTGAAAAGTTTTTGAGAGAGAAAGTTCACTAGAGAGCCTGTAAATGGAGCATTGGGGATGTATTGCAAGGGAGAACCTGCCATGGTGTTCAAGGAAAGCATGGGGAGAGGTCTGAGCTGTTTCTCATTATTGCAGTGATGTGGGATATGGGGTTCCTGACAGGGTTTGGCATTTGATGTTAGCAAAACTGCAAATTGCATTGGTAGAAAGTAGGGGTTGTGTGGCATCAGAACCTGCCTGTTTTTGCTTAGGCACCAGGTTTTAGGCTCCAAGAGAAAAGTGATGCATGAACTCGGCTGTGATATCTGTGCAAGGAAGGGAAAATCCAAAGGTGGTGGGTAGGATGCCACTGGCTGGTCACTGGTTTGCTGCTTTGCCCTCCTAGTATTCACAAGGTAAGAACTTGACTAAAGGGTCATATTGTTAAATGGAACCAGGTGTGGGTTGGGGAAGGTGGCTGGGGCAAGGGCACACCATGCTCTAACAGCAGGCCCTCATCTGGCTGGGCTTTCATCCCATCCTCTGGAAAATGGCAGGTTTTGGCTGTAGTGCTTCATCTCCCAGGGTTCAGCTGGGCCTGATGCCATATTCCTTAGCTCCAGCCCAGGCTGCAGTCACTGAGAGCCCCTCAAAGCCTGAGGGACTCCCTGGCATCTCTCTTTGCATCTTAGATGCATTTAACCTGCAGATCCAGGGGTTTCCCAGTGGATCTGATGGGAGGATTTAGCCTTTGGGAATATTCAGATTGAGATACATACTGCAGTGCTCCTGGAAAACTGCAAACATTAGCAGATCAATTATCTATTTCAGAGAACAAGTATTTAAAACCATTGCTGTTCAGCAAGTCTTTCAGCACCTATGCTAATTCCGAGCCTTTATCAGAATGAAGCCTGCAATGCTCTTATGCTCTCCCTGTGTCAATGCTGCGATCAACCTTCACTGCTAAAGTCAAATGGAAACCTAACAGGAACAGGGATGGTTTTACTGGTGGTGTCGTTTTGGGGCTGAAATAGCAGGACAAAGATTGATTTTTGAAAAAAAAAAAAATTAATATCTAGATAAAACTGGGTGTAAGCCTAGGCATAGGAAAAAGTGTTTGTTTGTACTGTGCTGGCAGCATCTCCTGCCTTTTGCAGGTGGGATTTTCTGTGGCAAACCTTCCTGGAAAGCAATGAAAACAAAAAATTAAAGGTAAGATTGTTTAAAAAGTCCCCAAACAACCATGTCAGCAAAGGGAGGAAAGCTCTGTCCCATTTGTGTGACTCCTGCCATTCACCTGGGCACTCACACTGCTTGCCAGGGCAATCGAGGAAGGAGTGTCTACACAACTAAAAAGGCAGGTATTGATTTGCTGATTAGTGCACTGACAGGTCATTGCAGCCCATGCAATCTAATGTGTGGCACTTGAATTGCCTCTGAGCTCAATGGCCAGCTGGACTTGCCCTGTTTCTCCTCTGCGTCACTGGCATGGTCACCCCTTATGTATTTGTGTATTATTGCTGGTGTATGAGAGCCTGTCAGAAACATTGATATCCCAAAGGCAGCTGCACAAACGCCAGTTCAGGATGGTGGCAAGCAGGGAACAGGCAGTGATGTGCCTTAGTTAGGGGTGGCACTGGCACCAGCAGCAAGGGGGTTGGCTTCATGCGCAGCACATGTGAGCTGACAGCAAAGGGGTCTGCTGCCAGTCCCTCAGTTCTGATCAGCACTGACGATAACCGAGCGAGCTGGAAGCAAAAGAGGGATTTTCAGAGTTCGCAGTTACTTCAGTAATTTATTACAGTTATTACAGTCGCTGAGGACTGCAGAACAGCCCCTGCTGCATGCTCCAGCAGGCAGAAAACCCAGTGAAACAACATACTGGGTATTTTTCTCCTGAATTTGGCTTTTCACTTGAACAGGGCTAAATGTAGTGGGATGGTGCAGGGGCAGGATCCTTTCCACGGGGCTCAAAGTCACCAAAGCTGATGTGAAGAGCTGGCTGGTGAGTGTGTACTACACAGCAAGAGCAACAACCATGCTTTTCCTTCGGGGAGAATACATCTGAGCTTTATATTATGTGTATACACACATACGCTTTTATTTCCATCTATGTTGCATGCACATATACTTTATGCATGCTATGAAACACCTCTACTGGTTCCTGTTGGCTCCAGCCCTTTTTACAGACCCTGCAGGTCAGGATTGCCTTTCTCTCAACAGGTTAATTTTGTTCTGTAACCTTCCCTCTGTCAGAGACCTTCTTCACATTATGGTGTTGGGGCATGATTTAGCTAATAATTACCTTTTGTGAGGAAAAATGGTTTGGCACAAGAAACCTTCCTTGGCTTCTGCTGAAGAGCTTCTGAGTGAGGCTGCTTTAATATCCACCTCAGAAATTGTCACCATACAACAGCAAGTCTGCACTGGGAAAGGGGAAAGGGATTGTGGCTGTAGCACCACTAGAAACTAGATGTAGAGTCTATTTTCTCTGTGGGATGAGAAGATAGCTCCAGTTAACAGCCCGAGCTGGATTATATGAACCTTGTCCCTGTGTGGCATTTCTTTTCTAGAGATATGGAACTAATTCCCTGATCTGGGTAAAGAGCTGTAGTAGGTAATCCACAGGCTTCCCCACCGCTTCTACAGGCATCCATCGTATCTGGCTGCTCTTAATGGTAGCTCCATGTGTTACAGACCTGGCCAAAACAAGCTATTCTATCACAGCCTAACAGCAGTAACCAAAATATGGCTTTTCCAGCCTTGCATGAAGTCATTTGAAGATTTTTGTCTTCCCCAATGGAGTCCATAATTTAATCTGGAAAGCTTGTGTGGTTTGTGGAGTGAAGTGACAGCTCTCCACCCTTTCTGCTGGAGCCAAAGCCAGCCTCTGAGGATGGACTAACAGAGTGGGCTGAGGGTTGGAAGCACCTCTGCAGGTTGTCTGGTCCCATCTCTTCTCAAGCAGGGTCAGCTACAGCCAGCTGCCCAGGACTGTGTCCAGTTGGATTTTGAACATCTCCAAGGATGGAGACTTCCCAGGCTTTCTGGGTGACCTGCTCCAGTGCTCAGCTATGTCCAGAGTACACCCAGTGGATCCCTGTATCTTCTGCACCAGGGAGCCCAGACCTGGAGCCAGCACTGCAGGTGTGCCTCACCAGTGCTGCACAGGGAGGATGCTCATGTTCATCCCGATGTCCATGAGCATCCTAGGTCTTTGTGGATCTGTTTTCCAGCAAACGTGTCCCCTCAGGTACTGGTGCCTGGGGCTGTTGCTCCCATGGAGCAGGACCTGGTGTTTCATAGAATAGAATCATAGAATAGTTAGGGTTGGAAAGGACCTTAAGATCATCAAGTTCCAACCCCCCTGCCATGGGCAGGGACACCTCGCTCTAAACCATAGTACCCAAGGCCTCATCCAACCTGGCCTTGAACACCGCCAGGGATGGAGCATTCACAACCTCCCTGGACAACCTATTTCCCTTGTTGACCACCACAAAGCTCCTCCTGGCCCATTTCTCCAGCCTGCCCAGGACCCCTGAATGGCAGCTTTGAGGTTCCACCACTGCTCTTATCACAAGCACTCCCCCCCCCTTGCCAAAATAGCCAAGCACTATAGATCTAATAACCTGAAGTCTCATTTCTCTTCTCGGCTTTTAACTCATTTTCCCGTCATTTCACCAGTCTTTTGTTGTTATGTAAATGGATGAAAGTCTTATTTACTTCTGCTGTTATCATTATTTTCACTTTCTGTGCCTGTGCAGACTGCTGGTGAGTTTTATTAAAATACTATTTGTCAGAGTGTTTAATGCATGTTTGTAAACTGGCTCAGAGATAATTTGTTGTTTGTACCTAATTTTTAATAAGGTGGCTCTCTTTATTATGCTGTCTGCTCGAGAGCTTTTGTTTAAAAATATCGGAGCTGTGGCCATTGTATTTTAATTCTCCAATCCATACAGCCCTGCTGACATCAATGCTGCTCTGCTGCAGACATCTCCTGTGGCTGTACATCACCATGTAGCTGGGCCCTATGGGGTGGACCGTATCCAGCGGGTAAGGTCCACCTTACCCTTGCAGACTGTCACAAGTGGACCTCAGAAATGTTGCCTTTGCCACAAATGTTCCTGTGAAGGCTTCGGGTTTGATGAACTTCAGTTATCTGCAATGGCAAGGTCAGAATGTGCTAGACCTCCTGTATCTGTAACACAGGGGTTGAGACTAGAGGAACTTTAAGGTCCCTTCCAACTCTAACCATTCCATGATTCTATTTATGGTCAAAAATTGTAATTTCCAGTTCTCCAAGGGGAGCAAAGTGGAGATGGGATCCTGCAGCTTGCCGATACTGTGGGATGCTGTTGCTTTGCTGAGCTGCAGCTTATTCATCCCACCAGTCTGTCCTCAGATAAATACTAAACCTCTAAACCCTCCAGCCTGGTCAGGGTGAGAGGCAGCCCTCATGGACCTGCCAACAGCAGCTGCTGGGCAGCAAAGTCATGCTGAAGTGTGTAAACCCCAGCAGGATGGAGCAGTGATGGCACCTCTCTCCCCTGCTCTCTCTTACATTTTGTTTACATTCTTTACAGGGAGGTTTGAATCATAGAATCACAGAATAGTTAGGGATGGAAAGGACCTTAAGGTCATCCAGTTAAAAACACCCCTGCCATGGGCAGGGACACCTCACACTAAACCATGTCACCCAAGGCTCTGTCCAACCCACCCTTGAACACTGCCAGGGATGGAGCATTCGAAACCTCTCTGGGCAACCCATTCCAGTGCCTCACCACCCTAACAGGAAATAATTTCCTTCTTATATCCAATCTACACTTCCCCTGTTTAAGTTTTAACCCATTACCCCTTGTCCTATCACTACAGTCCCTAATGAGGAGTTTCTCTCCAGCATCCCTATATGGCCCCTTCAGATACTGGAAAGCTGCTCTGAGGTCTCCACGCAGCCTTCTCTTCTCCAGGCTGAACAGCCCCAACTTTTTCGGCCTGTCTTCATACAGGAGGTGCTCCAGCCCCTGATCATCCTCGTGGCCTCCTCTGGACTTGTTCCAACTGTTCCATGTCCTGTTTATATTGAGGACACCAGAACTGCACACAATACTCCAGGTGAGGTCTCACAAGAGCAGAATAGAGGGGCAGGATCACCTCCTTGGACCTGCTGGTCACTCTCCTTTTGATGCAGCCCAGGATACGGTTGCTTTCTGGGCTGCGAGCGCACACTGAAGCCAGCTCATGTTAAGTTTCTCATCAAAGTCTTCCTGGAGGGCTGGGTCTGTGGGTCTTTGAGTGGAGACCTTCCACACATAGGAGAAGACCTGCTGGACCTAATGGGGATTCCCACCATTGGAGCATCATGGAATGAGACTGTGAGGTGAAGGTGGGAAGCACTTTGGAGATGCCTGTTTAGAGCCCTTTGATGCCACTTTCATTACAGATAAAGCTTCCGCATGTACAACATTTAAGCCTGGAATATTGACTTACATTTTTATATCATGGCTGTGACAACTGAAACCTGTACTTGGAGAAATCAAGTTTTAAATGCTCCACATTTTCAAAGTCCTTTAAGATGCCAGTGTGTTGCCACAGAGGTCCTGGCTTGTTTTATCAAGCCATTTATTGGAATTGGTCTACTGAGCCCTGCTGAGAGCCAGCAAATGCTGGGAATCAATCCCTAACCTTAAATCTCAGCCCATTCCTGAACCTCACTCAGCCTGTCACATTCTCTTTGCATGACACAGTGGTTCTGCCCTTATAACTAAATATTACATGCTTTAATGATTATGCTTTTTTTTTAATTTATATGCAAAATTGATTCTCACAATCAATACCCCTGTGGCTGAGAAGCCTGGGCTGCAAGTGGAGCTTGACTCCAGCTGCAGGAATTTAAATTTCTGCTTCCTGATGAGTATTTGAGCTTAAGATGCAACACAGTTGGTTTTTTGTTTCTTATGTATACATAAAAAGGCATGAATCTGCTTCTATATCAGGATCTATAGCAAATAGCAAAGTAACTTTCTTCCAGAGCCCAAATGAAGTGGGATTAATCGCACTTGGCTTTTCTCTGGTTTGCTGAAAATGGTGTTTCACTTCAAAGATCCCCTTAAACCTGTTGTAAGTCTGAATACAACCTCTTATATCAAGGGTAGAGAGCTCCTGGTTCATGATCCAGCTCAGAAGGTTACAGCTGCTGCTGTTAAAGATGCCTCTGCATTTTAATGTCTCTGCATAAATGCCTCTGCATTTTCACTTTTGAATTGCTGTTAAGGCTGCCCTTCAGTTCTGATGTTGTGTTGAAATAATAGTGTGAAATGGAAACATAAATAGTGAAAGGCAAAACATCTGTACACATCGCTGCTTGATAGCAGGGAGACGTTGAATGGTCAGAACCAGAGCTGAGCTTGGAGTTCTGTCTGGTTTTAACAGCAAACTCTGCAGTGAACTTGGATAAATCATATAATTGCCGTGGTCTGCATTCATCCCTTATACCGGCACAAATCTGTGCATTGCCAGTGTTTAATTTAACAATAGCTCTCTCCTTAATGATTGTGGCTGATATGAACTACATGGGTCTTGTACTGCAGCAGGATTCATCCCAAGCAGGTCGATATATCTCTTCAACTAATGCTTTTGCAACAGAAAATGCTGAGGCTTGTGCTGCATGTAAGCTTTGTTGAATTTTCCAGTTGCTAAAGCATTTTGGGAAGAGAGATGTCCTTTTCCAAAAAACATTTCAAAGAAGCTCCACTCACAGGTTCGAAGTGCCTCTGCCTTGCTGAGAAGGGAACAGTTCCTTTCCCAAAGGATGCTCAGGCATTGGAACAGGCTGCCCAGGACAGGGCTGGAGTCAATGTGCCTGGAATTGTTCACACATTGTGTAGATGAGGCCCTCAGTGCCATGGGTTAGTGGTGGCTCTGGCACTGCTGGGGCAATGTCTGGACCTGATGAGCTTAAAGCTCTTTTCCAACCTGGTTTATTCTATGATTAGTTATTTCAAAAGGGCGAAAAATTGGTAAAAAAAAAAAAAAAACTGAAATAAAATTAGCTTTGTGTATTTATTAATACTTGTAATTTGTGTTTCATCAAGTAATTGAGATTTTTAAACTCTTAATCTCAGAAGGATCAATCCTAGACAAGTGTTGTGTCAAACACAAAACTTGCCATCCATTTACGTTTTTGGTGTTTTCAGCAAAATCATTGGTCTGGCTTTGTTTGGGATGGGATATTTCTGCAGGGAGGGAGGCAGAGCCCTTGGTGGGGTGAGAGCAAAGGAGGTGCTGTAGAGGTAGGTTCCTGGGTACAATGCACATGGTTTTCTTTGGGAAAGATAAAGTGCCTGGTGTCAGTGTTATCATTACTGCAGAGATTGGGAAGAGTCAGGCTGCGGAGTTGGCTCTGTAGCATGCTACGACATTCATCATGGACAATTGTCTTCAATTTTGACTTGACCCCTTGAAGCCCTTCGGGAGGCACTTAAAGGCAAACATCTGAGAACATAAACTGAGGGAGATAAAAAATAGGTACCAGTTGCTGAAGGGTGGAACTGTCAAAATGTCAGGAATGTTTTCAGCGCTGCAGGGTCGATGTTACGTGATCCTGTGTTCTAAGTAGAAAAGATGAAAAAATCTCTCACTAAGACCAGTTTTCGATTCATCTGCACCAACCCTCTCCTTGGAGATGGTCCCACAAGAAGACTCCTGCCAGTGGCCACTTCGATGCACCACAAACTGGTGGAAACAGCTTTTATGGGGCTGATTTTGAACCAGAAACCGTTATAATGGATCAAGTATCATTTTTATCCTCAGTTAGGTTTAATTCCTTCTCCAACCAGCACAAAGTGCTTCAAGCTATCTGAGCTTTCTGCTGCTTGCTGCGAGCCACTTGCCAGGGCACTCAGATCCAATATTAATGATTGCAGAGCAGCAGCCGCAATCATGGCCTTTGCTTCCCAGGCACAGCTCAGCTTGGAAAGTGCAGACAGAAATGATACCCTTTCACACAGAGCTTTTCTCTCTCCGGAACTGCACTTCAAGGGAAGTTTTGTTTTTCTTAGTTTTCAGTGCAAATGAGAAGGCAAGTCTGGATCTCCTTATGGGTGGTGAAGTGGTCACTGCAGAACTCATAGTTAAGATGCTTGGGGTGAGGGTACAGGTTTGCTGGTTTTGCCTGGGATTATGAATTGCCTAGCAGATTGTGAGTACTACATAAATAATAGATGGATAAAGATAAACAGAATATCCTTTTCTTCCACTGCTGCATCTGCACTCTGCAATTTAAGTAAACCTAGATTTTTTAGCACCCATCACTGCTAAGGAAAGAAGCTGTTTGGCTACCAAGCTCTGGAAAGCAACCTGTCTTTACTTTGTCTTTTCACCGGAATCTGTATTTTTTGCTGTTACTCATCCCAGCCCCCAGGCTTCAAGCCCTGTTCCATCATCACTACATGTCCATGGGGTGAAAGTCCCTGATGGGGGGAGTTCCCTGGGAACTGGCTATGCTTTGCAGAGGCGGGACCAGGATGGGAAAGACAAGAGGCTTCCTTCCAGCAGCAATCACGGCTTCTCAGCACTTAAGTGTCTACATGGAATTCTTTGTACAAAGTCCTGCTCTAAAGATTGTGTTTCCTCCTCCAGCTATAACCCTTGATCTATTTATTGATTGTTAGCAAGATAATAGCTTTTGCTCAGACTGTGCTCAGAAATGGGACTGAGGACTGTGGGTGCAATGCAGTGACTGCTGCAACAGCAGTGCTAATAAAGGTGTTATGTGTTTCTGGTGAGGGCAGGTTACTGCTGGGTGCCAAGGGTGGTGGTATCACTGGAGTGGCATAGACTGGTGAGGCCCCAGCTGATGGCAGCAGTGTGGAGCAGCCTTGCTGCAGGCATCCCTGCTCTCGTGGCAGAGGGACTTGGGGTTGAACTCTTGTTTCTTGTCTGTCAATGTAAATATTGACAATCGTGTGGTCCCTGCATCCCTCTGTCTCTAAGCTGTTGCTGCTCTTGGTGTTATTAACTTAAGTCTGTTGCTCACTGAGACGGAGCTCAGCATCATAATGTGTTGTCTTCAGGGTGCCAGTGAAAAGCCAGTAACTCTACTGTACCCTGTCACGTGATAGAGTTTGCAGGAGCAAGACACTAAAATGAGCAATCTGTTTCGTGTTTATTACCTTGGTTTTCATTATTGCTGGATTAAAGACATGGCTTTAGTGATAAGTGCTGGCGAGGATGCTGAATAGGACGTGAACATCCTCATGTCGGTGCAAGGCAGCCAGCCCCTGCTTGCTGGCACAGACTGGGACCAGCAATGCTCTGGGGTCACTTCAATTACTCTGGCAGAACAGAGTCCCCATTGCTGCTTGGGAAGGCCTCTCCAGCTGAGATGCAGATGGATGGCAGTAACTGTACCAGTTTGCTCAGATGGGCTCTCTTTCACCCATGCAGTGATCAAGGATTTAGATCATAGAACCACAGAGTGGTTTGTGTTGGAAGGGACCTTAAAGCTCACCCAGTTCGAACCCCCTGCCATGGACAGGGACACCTTCCACTAGAAAAGGTTGCTTTTTTCAGTCTTAGTGGGAAATATCTCAGCTGCTTCAAAGAACCATAGAATCACAGAATCATAGAATAGTTTGGGTTGGAAAGGACCATAAGACCATCCAGTTCCAACCCCCCTGCCATGGGCAGGGACACCTCACACTAAACCATGTCACCCAAGGCTCTGTCCAACCCACCCTTGAACACTGCCAGGGATGGAGCATTCACAACCTCCCTGGGCAACCTGTTCCAGTGCCTCACCACCCTAACAGGAAATAATTTCCTCCTTCTATCCAATCTAAACTTCCCCTGTTTAAGTTTTAACCCATCACCCCTTGTCCTATCACTACAGTCCCTAATGAGGAGTTTCTCTCCAGCATCCCTATATGCTCCGTTCAGATACTGGAAGGCTGCTATGAGGTCTCCATGCAGCCTTCTCTTCTCCAGGCTGAACAGACCCAACTTTCTCAGCCGATCTTCATATGGGAGGTGCTCCAGTCCCCTGATCATCCTCGTGGCCTCCTCTGGACTTGTTCCAACAGTTTCATGTCCTTTTAATGTTGAAGACACCACAACTGCCCACAATGCTCCAGGTGAGGTCAGAGAGAGAGTAGAGTAGAGGGGCAGGATCACCTCCTTGGATCTGCTGGTCACACTCCTTTTGATGCAGCCCAGGATACGGTTGCTTCCTGGGCTGCAAGCACACACTGAAGCCGGCTCATGTTCATTTTCTCATCGACCAGCACCCCCAAGTCCTTCTCCGCAGGGCTGCTCTGAATCTCTTCTCTGCCCAACCTGTAGCTGTGCTTGGGATTGCTCCCACCCAGGTGTAGGACCTTGCACTTGGCATGGTTAAACTTCATGAGGTTGGCATCCGCCCACCTCACAAGCGTGTCAAGGTCCCTCTGGATGGCATTCCTTCCCTCCAGTGTATCAACCGAACCACACAGCTTGGTGTCATCGGCAAACTTGCTGAGGGCGCACTCAATCCCACTGTCCATGTCACCAACAAAGATGTTGAACAAGACCGGTCCCAACACCGTTCCCTGCGGGACACCACTCGTTACTGGTCTCCAGCCGTACATTGAGCCATTGACCACAGCTCTTTGTGTGCAGCCATCCAGCCACATGAAGAATATTGCCTTCTTCCGGTCTATTCTGCCTGGGTAAACCACAGAAACCTGCCCTCGAAATAAAGATCTGTCAAAATGGCTGTGTACTGGGATTGCTTACCTGAGCCAGTGGCTTGTGATGGGCTGGAGGCAGAAAATATTGTCTTTTCTCAGGAGGCACCTGCTCCTGAGGTAAGGTGCCACAGGGGCCAAGTACTGAAGTCATGATGGTCATCAGCAATTTGGGGACGTTCAAGATGTGCTGCGTCCTGGCTGAGCCGCAGTGGGTTTACAGTGAGATTGCAGCTGAAATGAGACAGAAGAATGTAAATAGTACTGCTAATAATACCTATTAACATCTAATAAATAATTATAATAATAATACAGCAGAACACTGGTTTGGATTTACTGAGGATTTTCCAGCCTTCAAGATCCTTTCAAATCTTACCAGCAGCAGTGGAGCACTTCACTGGGTTGTTAAACGTGGTGTCTTTTTCTGTGCAGTGTCTTAGATCTGAGCATAAATAGAAGAATTTGGGGCCAGCATGAAGCAGGGTGCCAACAACTGCTTTTATCAGCACAGTTAGATGTTCTGAGTTAGGCAAATTCAGTACTGGGGGGTTCATAGAACACGGTTGGGATCCCATCACCAGCCCCTGCTAGCCTCCATCTACCTGTGCACACACGAACACAACACTGTGACTTTTACTGATACTTTTTAAGAAGATCTGTATCTTTCAATGTAGAAACGTTTCATCCTGGCTGTGACTGCTGCTCCTGTACAGCCCTCCAAAGTCTTGGGGTGACCTCATGAAGTCAGTAGAAGTTGCACCCTAAAAAGAGAGCCCTGGATAGGAAAAGCTGAATGTAATTAAATTGGAAAGTAGCCTCGTTGCTTTCGGTGGCTGAAAAGCAAAGCCCTGTTTTCTTGCTGATAGCCGCCATGCAGATGTCTGTGGCTCCGGGCTTGGAAGGAGGTGCATAATTGTTTGTCCCTGCAATATGTCATGCTAATGGTCTGTCGGTCACTCCCAAACCACTTTTACATGCAATTCTGTTTCCCTTCAGGGTAGCTGCTCAGCACCTAGTTGTTGGGTTTATAATTGCTTAGAGGAAGGGACTGCCACACTAAATAACTCCCTTGGTACTGTTAGCTTTCACTAACTTTCAGAGCTTCTTTTATGCTTGCCATTTTTCCTTCTTCACAGCTTCATGTATACATTGAGGGTGCCCAGGAAAGCAAATAGCTTGGAAATGAGATGCCTGTACATCTTCCTTGCTCGTAGCATGGCTGCGGGACTGATACATTTGTACTGGTGTTCTCTGAGCTGTGCCATGCTCCAGCTCTGCCATAGTTTTATTGCAGGCTGCTTCTTACCAGAACCCTAGTGAGACAGTGTGATGCTCATGGTCATGGTCATCCCAGTGTGGTCTCCAAGGTGCAATTGCTTTGGTCATAGATGGTGATTTCTGCTTGCCTCCCTCTGTGTATAAAGTGTCGCAACAAGAGATGTTGGTTTGGAGGGAAAAGCTAAAAGGAACTGGGAGAATGCATTCCTAGTCATCAGGAATAATGTTAGTCAGTTGCATTCAGAAAAGCAGTGGTGTGGAGGTGCCTGCAAGCTGTGAACTGGCCATAAACTACTGTACATGTACATCCCACGTGGAACTGTCTGCAAAGGCTGTAAACTGCTCTTTGGAGCAAGGTGAACATTAGAAGATGAGTTTTGATACTGAACGGTGTGTAGCAGATCTGATAAGTGATTTGTAAATATATAACTTTTTGCTCTGTTGCTGAGGAAGAATTGAGATTCTTTCAAGGCAAAGAATTCTGTTTTACTTTTAAGCCTATAATACCTGCTTCTGTTTCCCCAGTAGGAAGCCAGGTAGACCTTGCTTGGGGATAATGCAGTTACCTCTGAAGTCTCCAGATACGCACATCTGACTCCTTTAGAGTGTTTCTAATCTGGTGAGATACTTATTGACAGATTCTCCACTGCTGTTTAAAGATGTCTTGCTTCCCCTTTCCCTCTTGGCAGCTCTTTCACCCTGTGCAGCCTCCCTGGGAAGTCTGCAAATGCTTTTAATTGACTGAGAGCAGTTTGTGCTGTGCTCATATCCCCAGGCACGGACAACTGGCTGATGAGGTTTTAGTACGACACATTGAAGCTTTTTCCTCTCAAAAATCTTCTGTATTGGAATAATAATTAATATGTTGTAAATTCTGGATTGGACTGAGCCTTATTGATGGGGTTTCTGTGTTAAGTGGCTTTATCATTGCAGAAAATTAGTATTTGTGCCATAAATCTTTAACTAGGTGGTCCTTAGATGGACTTAAAAGGTCCCTTCCGAGCCAAACCATTCCCTGATGCAGAGTCAGAGAAGAGCCCAAAGTATTTTCCACTCCTGTTTGTCTCTCCTTGCCTGGATCCCCGGCGGCATCCTCGCTTATGGGTCTCCCAAAAGGTCACCTCCTTTCCTCACTCTAGGCTTTCTAAGACAGGAAATATCCTAGTCCTCCATTGACAGTGAGAGCAGCCTTGTAATGGTAAGAAATGATGTAATTACGCGGAATTACTTGTAATGGGAAATGCATGAGGATGTGCTGTCAGCTCCTCTATGAAGACTAAATGGAAAAGTAGATACAAACACACTAAAAAAAGGCACAGAAGCCACGAAACTAAAGCAACTCCTCCAAAAGGTTAAATGCTCCCACATTTTAGATAAGAAATAAACCCAAGAGCACTTCACATTCCCAGCCCTGGATGGGAGAGGCTGCTTTAACACCTGACAATGCATTTCAAAACACCACCCATTCCTTCAAATCCCACAGCTTGGATTGCATCTATCCAGAACTTTCACTGTCTCTGCTCCTGGCTGACATAAATACATATTCTGGCTCCTTATGGGATTTACATCTCCTTGTTTATTTATTCTGAGCATTAATTCCTAACATGAAACTTTTGCAGTCTTGCAGAATGGGCAGATTTGGTTCGAACAACATGCTGGTGATGTCATGTAAAAATATAGGGCTTAGAGTACATAATCCCAACAGTTTGTTGGGAAATTGCTTTTTGGTTTTTTTGCTTTTTTTTTTTTTGTTTGTTTTTCCCCAGCAGAAGCGAATTCAGACCAATCAGGGCCTTGGATTACTGAGGCCTGACCTGCTAAATTGAATCAGACAGTTACACAGCATTGCATTGACCTTTTAAATGAAAAATAGGTCTATTAGATCTGGTTTACTCTCAGTAAAATATTTTATATTTCTGAGTGGTGTTTTCCATCATTTAGGTACGTATCAAGCTATAGCGAGTAGGTTATGACACGACCAAGTAAAATTAGCTTTATGATGGCTTGTCCAGGTGGAACATGTTGAATTTGTTAACTTGCTGACCCCTTTTCTCCATGTGCTAAAAGCCTCAAAAAAAAGAGGAAACACAAGTGAGCAGCATACACGTGGAGAAGGACAAGTTGAAGGCACCCAGCAGAAGCTGCTCTGCAAATATCGAGCAGCCTGGGCCTGGCCAAAAACAAGAGTAAAAAGGAAAAGCTGCAGAAATTCTCACTTTTGCAGAGTTTGGGTTTTTTGGTTTATTTTTTGAGAGATGGAGCCCCTTCTGCTGGAGGTGCCTGGCCCCAGAGCAGTGCCTGTGCTGTATTGTATGCCTCCATCCTTCATTCTCCCATTCTCCCTCTCCTCATTTGATCTGGATATTTTCACAGTAATTTTTGCTGGCTTCAGTGTGTGCTTGAGTCCAGAACCGCCCCCGTGTGCTGGGCTGCACCCCAGAGAGTGAGCAGCAGTTCAGGGAGGGATCCTGCCCCTCCACTCTGCTGTGATGTGACCCCACTTGCAGCACTGTGTGCAGTTCTGATACCCCCAACACAAGAATGACATGGTGCTATTGCAGGAAGTCCAGAGGAGGCCATGAAGATGATCAGGGGCTGGAGTATCCCCACATATGAAGACAGGTTGAGAAAGTTGGGGCTGTTCAGCCTGAAGAACAGAAGCTGCATGGGGACCTCAGAGCAGCCTTCCAGTGACCGAAGGGTGCTGCAAGAATGCTGGAGAAGGACCTTTCATCAGGTACTGTAGTGATAGGACAAGTGGTGATGGGTTTAAACTGAAACAGAGGAGATTTAGGTTAGATATAAGCAGAAGCTCGTCCTTGTGCGGGTGATGGAACACTGGAACAGGTTGCTAGGGAAGTGGTAAACGCTCCATCCCTGGCAGTGTTTAAGGCCAGGTTGCACAGAGTGACATGGTCTAATGTGAGGTGTCCCTGCCCATGGCAATAGCTTGGAACTGGATAATCTTGAGGTCCTTTCCAATCCAAACCAGTCTGTGATTCTATGATTCTATAAACCAACTCAAATTAAGCACTTACTTTGAATTATTTCTAATCAAGCTGCAAATTAGTGTGTCTTCTCTGGTGTTTGAAGCACTGAATGCAGACTGTACTGCACACAAGGTAGGAACTTGGTAAACCCAACTTTCTCTTCTGTTGAGAAGCTGGCTGATTTAGAGGAATCCATGTGGATTCATGACTTTCCCCCACAGCCTTTATGGAGAAAGGAGGGTGGAGACAGATGCTGACCTGCTCAACATGCTTTGTGCTCTTCTCCTTGGCCTCTGCCTATCCTTAAGGTCAGATACCTGTGTTGTGCTGCTGCATCATCTACCAGATAACTTCTCCTAAAATTAAAGGTGTTTTAAATCTGAGTCAACTCGGCTAGATACAGGCATTCTGTGCTAGTTTAGGTACAATGTGATATTCTCCTTAGCTGCCAGTTCTCACCCCAGGGATACCCCCTCTAAATCCCATGTCATGTCAACCAGTTCCCATGGGTGTCTTGGATGATGAGAGGTCACCAGAGGTGCCAACAGATGTTCACCACGAAACTGCTGACTCACAACCGTGAGTCCATGAGTATCCATGAAATCAGGGACTTCTCATCAGCAATATAATAAGACTGTAGTGATAGGATAAGGGGTAATGGGTTCAAACTTAAACAGGGGAAGTTTAGATTGGATATAAGGAAGAAGTTCTTTACTGTTAGGTTGGTGAGGCACTGGAATGGATTGCCCAGGGAGGTTGCGAATGCTCCATCCCTGGCGGTGTTCAAGGCCAGGTTGGACAGGGCATTGGGTGCCATGGTTTAGTGTGAGGTGTCCCTGCCCATGGCAGGGGGTTGGAACTGGATGATCTTAAGGTCCTTTCCAACCCTGACTATTCTATGATTCTATGATTCTATATGTGTTTATGAACAGCTCCATTCACCAGACTTGCTGTTGACATTGATCATTGGGTTTCTTTGGGAAAGACAGTTGATGTTATAAAATTTTATTTTTATCTTTGATTTGATGTTGCAGTCAAGTACAACCCCTCACAAGTGGCATGTTCACAGTGAGACCCAGTGGGGCTTTCTTTTCAAGAGGCAGTTTCCTCTTTGTTCCCTAACCCAGTTAATGGCTGTTTATGGTCAGGTATAGACTTTTCCTATAATTTTACAGATGTCCTCTGATGAGAACATGGTCCATGGATCTTTTGTGACAAATAGAAGAAATCACCATTTTGTAGAAAGTGAATAGTCAATATTTCATTTCATAGTTGCCATGTATGATTTTCCCCTTTATTTGGAGGAGATTAAATGAGGAAACTTAATTCATTATTACATTTTAAAACTTGAATTAGTTTTCTCCAGATTGTTATTTTAGGCTGGCTCTTCAAATGCTGTTCTTTGGCAAGAATAGGGTCAGGGTTGTTTTTCTTCCCTTGGTTATTCCTGTGCGTGTGAAATATTAAAGACTCATTTAAGCTGTTGTCAGTGAAAACATGTTCTTGCTGATTCACACTGGGTTTCCTGTTAAGAGTGTCATCTGCTGAAATGCTGTCTCTACTTTCAGCACGTTGGGCATCAAGTATCTGCTGTCACTTTCCAGGTGCAGTGACCAACACACTGGGATTTGGAAGAACTCAGGCACATTTCCCACGGAGATGGGATAATTTCCCAGTGGCTGATGGAAGAAAAATTAAAAATAAAAAAAAAGAGTTAAGAAAATGAATTTATATGAATAGACATGAAAAAAACACCAACTAAAACTATCTCTGTACACTTTTGCAGTAATATTATAAAGTAAAAAGAACTAGAAATGCCCCGTACCTTGCAATTCTGTCTTTTCCAGACATCAGAATTGCTTTGCATGAATATCAACATCAACATCATTCTATGATTCTATGATTCTACGATTTGACATTGAGATGTGGAGCAGTTCCAGAGAAGAGCAATGGAGCTG